>NC_061492.1:2510453-2765453 GCF_022539355.2 Hippoglossus stenolepis
AAGAAAAATGTCCACCGCGAACCGAACGGCTTCATCTTTCTCTGTCACTTGTGGTAAAAACTGCATCAAAGCTATTTGTTCATTTTCTGATCGTCATTGTCTCACTTTACATTTGTGGAGCGTTCATCAGAGAACCTGAGCTGTAAAAGACACCAGAAGGAACAACGTCCAAAAGTCCAAAACACAGATTGTGCTGTTCTGTGGTTTGTTTCTAATTCTCAGGTCACATGTCAAATTCACATCAGTCCTCTAAATATGTCTGATTTGCTGAAACACCTTATTCCGCAATGTTAAAGAAACAATCCTGGATTTCTTGACTATGAAAAGCTGGACTATTTCTGGCATGTGGAGTAATTCTGTGAAATCCAACCGTCTGAGTCAGTGTGTGTGTGTGTGTGTGTGTGTGTGTGTGTGTGTGTGTGTGTGTGTGTGTGTGTGTGTGTGTGTGTGTGTGCGTGCGTGTTGTTACATCGAGATCTGAACCGTAGCCGTCTGAATGCAAACTGTTGCAGAATGAACACGACTACGATTCCCACACTTTCCTCCCAGTACAGATGCATCAGATGCATCAGATGAGGAAGAGGGAACTTGTAACGATGCATTTAGCAAAGTTGACTTTTTATTACCGCAGCTAAGAAGGTTATGTTTTGTCTGTTATTTAGCAGGATTACACAAAAACTACAGAACAGATTGTTATGATTCCCCTGTGCTTCAGGAAAGAGTCCATTACATTTTGGTTGCAGATCCGAATTAACCGGCCGATCCAGGAGTTTAGTTTCACTTTCTCTGCAGCGTTTCCCTCAGAGTTCATTCTTTTTATTTCATTAATGGAAAACACTGATTTGATGCAGTGATATAGGACATTAGCAAAGAATCAATACTAAATCAAATGTAGGGGACTGATACCGAGGAGTTTGTGCAAGCTGGTAATGGGACCGTTGGGCCTTGGTGCTGGTCTGTGTGTTACAAACACAAAACAAAGACTGAACGATGTGTAATTATTCTTTCATCATCATGAGACTCTTCAGGTCATTTCATCAGATAAAACTAAATACTGAAAACATCTGTGCTTGACTGTGACAGATTCCGTTTAGTATTTAAAATGGTAAATAAACTATTTGCAATTAAAATCAACTTTCCCCTGGTAGATGTGCAGCTGAATCAGAGCAAGAAGAGAGAACAGTGGCCCGTCTCGGTTCTAACGGTTTAAAAGAGTTTATACCTTGTGTTTTAAAATGGTTCTGATGGATTTGTTGCAGTTCCGCTGATGTGAGAGAAGGTGCACGACTTCAGTTCCCAGAGAAATTCCACCTGACGAGCGTTTCACACTGTGAACAGAAAACCTGACGATTCCCAAGAGCCAGAGTCACATGGTGCCGTACAGTACACACACACACACACACACACACACACACACACACACACACACACACACACACACACACACACACACACACACACACAGACTGTAAGATTTGATTCCAGATCTTCGTACTTGAGGTTCCTGGGGGAAAGTGTGTGAATAGATCCTGACCCGTGTTGCAGAGTAGCAGTCGAGTGTGATGAAGAAAACACCTCATGTTCATCAGTGGAGAACACACACACACACACACACACACACACACACACACACACACACACACACACACACACACACACACACACACACACACACACACATTCAGTCTTGGATTTTTGAATTTCAAAGCATCTCTGTTCGTTACCATAAATATTAATAATAAGACACTTTATTTACATTTAAATGGGAATAGAGAGTTAACTGTGATGACACGGTGTCCTGGTTCTGGTTCTGGTCCTGGTCCTGGTCCTCGGCGACGCCCTCGTGATTCCATCAGTTGAACCTTCTGCATGTTTCTATGTGTGACTCCTCCCATCGAGCACAGAGGGAAAAGAGAAGCGTCCGGACGATGTGACTAAAGCAAACATGTTGGAACTTTATCTTCGCCATCGTAATAACTGGAGATGTGGTCACGTCCCGACTTTGAGGTTTTGTCGAGTTCACCAAAGCGAATTAGTTGTGTTAAACATTCCAGTAGTAGCGAGTTGTGTAAGAAGCTTAACAGCGAACGTGGACGTCACGCTTTCCTCTCGGCAGCGTCGGAATTCTGTGTTCGTGCATCGAGCATCGTTTCATTCTCCACGGAAGCCGGACAGAAGACGGCTGCAGCGACATTCTGTCACTTCACAACATCTGAGCTGCATTGATCTACTATCAGGGTCTGAATGTGTGTTTGTGTTGTTTTGTGTGTCTCTTGTTCTGTGTTGATGCTGCAGAGATACTTATTCATCATCATTAGTGAGTCGTCCTCAAACACTTCTACAAGGAAATGTCACTTTTTAGTGTTTGTGTGCCGGACGTCGCGTGCAGAGCTTCATGTGCACGTCAAGGTTAAGCTTAGGTTTAGGATAAGGTCAGGATTAGGATAGGGTTAAGGTTAAGTTAAGGTTAAGTTAAGGTTTATGTTTAGGTTGAGATAAACTATTATTTTAGGGACAATAATTAAATTGAAATTTAAAAGGTCACAAGGTCGGCAAGGCCGAGGGAAAGATTTGGGTTAAATTGGGTTTAGGCTTAGACGTGTGTGTGTGTGTGTGTGTGTGTGTGTGTGTGTGTGTGTGTGTGTGTGTGTGTGTGTGTGTGTGTGTGTGTGTGTGTGTGTGTGTGTGTGTGTGTGTGTGTCTTGCCATCATTCCAGTTGCAGCACTCAATGTACTGCTGTATTGCAGTGAATTGATATTGTTGACCTGAAGGTGTGTAACTAAAATCAGTGATGAAGGTGATTACAGTTTGCTGCTCATCATGTGACGACCACATGAACGACCTCTAATTACCTCTGCAGCTTTAATTATAATTAATTTGAGAGAAAATTAGATTCCACCGCCGGCCGCTCGGCCACAGTGTCGCTCTTGTTCCTGAACTTTAATTCGTTTTCAGCCAAGACTCACAATCATCACAATCATCATCATCATCATCATCATCATCAACAATTTATCATGTGAAAACCAACTAACATAAGTTTTTTATATTCTCAAATCCTGCAACGCTTCGACTCATTCCTTTCTGAAACAACTGAAATGTGGAAAACAACCTTGAGCTGAAATATTATTAATAAAATAATGAAGTTAATTATCAACAGTTTTGATGATCGATTAATCACGTATGAAGTTTAAAGTTTCCTGCTTTTCTCACGTCATCATAAACTGAATATTTTGGTGCTTTGGACAATTCAGTGAGATATTTCCCAGCACCGGCACCAGTGAGTTCAGATTAATGTTTGATTTTGAATAGAGTTGATTTTGAAGTGAACCAGAGAAGAACCTGTTTCCGTTTAGTGCCGATTATTAGGTTATGTTTTGATTCCTGTTTATTAGTCAGCAGGATTACTCAAAAATGACTCAACTGATTTCCATTAAACTTCAATGGCGGAGTGGAGCATGACCCGAGAAGGAAGTGATTAGAGTTCAGGATGGATCCAGTAAATGTCTAGAGTCTAAAGTCTCTGAGTTTCCGTTTAGTTTCTTTATTAATATTTAATCATTTCATTAATCCATTATTTGACCATGGGACCCAGGATTGTTCCAGTTCATCATTATGAGTCTTTCAGCAGTGATAACTTTTGAATTTGTTCCTCGTTGCGTTCGGTATTTTGTTCTGTCGCCGAGGAGACGAGATCGTGGATGTAATGGTCGAAGTGAACCGAGCGGATTCCCCAATATTTCAGATATTTTCACACCAGACTGGGTTTTACTATAATATCTGACCACACATGATCTTCAGTGTTGATTGCAAAGTCCAATAACGTTAAGACCTTGGTGCAGAAATACTCATGTGGCATAGTTTGGTGACGGTTTGTTGTTTGGTGATGGTTTGTTTCTTTGCTCTGCTGCCAAAATAGTCGTTTTTCTAAATGTCTCCACGAGTTCTTTCCATGATTTTCCATCTTTAATTAGTTTCTCTGTACGACGAGTTTTGTTTCGAATTGACCCGACCTCTAACTTCCCCCGTGTTTCCCCTTCCAATTAGCGGGTCCACGTGGTCGAGGGGTCACGGCCTCTGCAAGAACGCCGCGCTACAATCCATCACGTCGGCCGGTCTGTCCCTCTGTCCATCTGTCCATCTGTCCGTCCTCCAGTCAGTCAGCAGGTCTCGTCACGAAAAACAACATACCAGCAGATAATTTGTCTCCCTGTGAAGAATGAATGATGCCGCTTCCAATCGGTTTCTACGTGAGCGCGGGTGTTTGGGTCAGTTCTCGGACCTGCACTGGAATCTGCACTGATCTGAGCGGAGCTTGTAAATCACTTACAGATCATCGCACAAACAGGAATGTGTTCTTCAGTCTCGTAGCCTGTCGGACACATTCCTGCATCGGCCTTCATCAGGAGAGAAATTACCCACAGTCACAGGACAGGAAGTCCTGTTTTTAACCCTGTGTCACTTACACACACATGTTGTTTAATTCTCTCCAGTTTAAAATTAGGCCTTTTCCTACTTTTTGACATTTTGATTCATCTTTTGCCTTAAAAATCGTCTGTTTACATCAATGAATCAGTGCTAAACTCACTTTATATTTCTATAGCAACTAAAAAAAAACATAAAACTTCACATGAAATACAGAATTTTAGGAGGAAGTTGTCGAGAAATAAAAAACTAAATAACATAAAATAGTCCTGGAACGATTTGACAATTAATCAATTAGCCAATTACCAGAAAATGTATTTATTGGTCAGATAATTTCATTAAAATATTTCTCATTTAAATAATTTTTAAAGCAAAAATACGGAATGATCGTTTGTTTCCAGCGTCTTAATTTAGAGGATTCAGTGTTTGTCTTTTTATATTTATATTATCATATTTATATTGTTTGTGATCATGAATCCTCGGTTTTTATTGGACAAATCCGTCTGTTTGTACTTGATGTTCAATGTTTTCTGATATTTTCAAGGCCAAACAATTGATTAATTGACGTGTTTGCATGATGGACATAGTTTGTACTGTCGCTGTCGAAATACTGACGTTTTAGCAGATTGTTTATAAAGGCAATTATTTATTCTATGAATTAGTAATTTACACTGCACACTAACTAGTACTAGTAGTGTGCTGCTGTATCCATCCCTCCGTCCGTCCCTTTGTTTTGCAGCAGCTCTCCGTTGTTGTTCTGTGAGTTTTTGCTGAGTCAGCCTGGTGGACGGAGGCTTCCTGAGCCAAACACCGGTTTTACTGCGCCGCAGAAAACCAACGTCTGCCTGCAGAGAAACATTAAACCCAGACTGAGGCTCCACAGGATTCATACTGTCCCCACAGCTTCAGGTTCACCTTCACTGAGTGCTGTGTCATCTGAGGGTGATGGATGGATAGATAGATAGACAGATGCTCTCCTCTCGTGTTTAAGTGGAAGCTGTAGCAGTGGTTGTGTGCAGACGTGCACGTGTTGCTCCTCCTCATGTGAGGCCACTCCCTGAACTCGTCTCACCGACATCGACTGTAACTCTGCTCCCATGGAATGAGATCGATCTATCTATCTATCTATCTATCTATCTATCTCTCCGTCTATCTGTCTCTCAATCTATCTGTCTGTCTCTATCTTCTGTCTATCTATCTATCTATCTGTCTGTCTGTCTGTCTGTCTGTCTGTCTATCTATCTATCTATCTGTCTCTCCACCCATTCGTCTCTCTGTCTATCTGTCTCTCTGTCTATCTATCTATCTATCTGTCTCTCAATCTATCTGTCTCTATCTATCTGTCTCTCTATCTATCTATCTATCTATCTATCTATCTATCTGTCTCTCCGTCTATCTGTCTCTGTCTATCTGTCTCTCTGTCTATCTATCTATCTATCTGTCTGTCTATCTATCTATCTATCTATCTATCTGTCTCTCAATCTATCTATCGTCTATCTGTCTCTCTATCTATCTATCTGTCTCTCTGTCTATCTGTCTTATCTATCTGTCCCTCATTCTCTATCTCCGTCTCCGTCTCTATCTGTCTCTCTGTCTATCTTATCTATCTATCTGTCTGTCTATCTATCTGTCTATCTCTCTGTCCTCTATCTCTCTGTCTCTCTATCTATCTGTCTCTCTGTCTCTCTCTCCATCTATCTATCTGTCTCTCCGTCTATCTGTCTCTCCGTCTATCTGTCTCTCTGTCTATCTATCTCTCTGTCTGTCTATCTATCTGTCTCTCCGTCTATCTGTCTCTCCGTCTATCTGTCTCTCTATCTATCTATCTATCTATCTATCTATCTATCTATCTATCTGTCTATCTCTCTGTCTCTCTATCTCTCTGTCTCTCTGTCTCTCTCTCCATCTATCTATCTGTCTGTCTATCTCTCTGTCCCTCTATCTCTCTGTCTCTCTATCTCTCCGTCTGTCTCTCTCTCCATCTATCTATCTCTCCGTCTGTCTCTCTGTCTATCTGTCTCTCTGTCTCTCTGTCTGTCTGTCAGACCCACACAGATGAACACAGAGGAAATGCAGTAAAAACAACAACTCATGCCTTGTCATGTTTTATCTGTGGTTCTATCCCTACATGTGAAGTCTAACCAGGGTTGATGTGTGTAAATATCTCCCTGTGTCCTGGAGCTCGTATCTGATACGTTTCTTTTCCTACTTACCAGTGTTTATCTTTGCAGTTTCCTAAATCAACTAACATGTAAACACACAAATAAATAGTAAAAGGCATGATTGAGTCTCCATGGAGACTCCGTTAATTGAGTTTTCCACGGAGCAGCCATGTGGGAAGCTTTGTGTTGTTGTTAATTAGACTAATTACAGACAGTAAATGACATTAAATGGTATTTTATTAGATTATTTCCATTTAGTGAGACTTTTACATCTCAGCGTTTTTCTGACAACACAAGTAACTAGAGTTCAAACGGCCAAACTGCTCCCTGAGCATCTTCTGAATTACATCAGGTTCATAGTTTGATAATTTGCACTTTTAACATTCGAGAACATTTTGCAGATAATATCAGTTTTTTTTGTCACAGATCATTTTTCCATCGGTTCTTTTAAAGTAGAGCTTTTTATGCAGCTGCAGATCTGCAGCAGAGGAGAAGGTGAAACACGAGGTGCAGCTTCTCTCTCAACACTTTCCTCGACTGGGACGGTTTCCAGTGAACTAAGTGACTCTCGGAGGAACCGTGTTGACCCACTGGAACAACCTGTGGCTCTTATTTCAGCAGGAAGTGCACAGATCAGATCAGATTCCCTGCATCCGACTCCGGCTCCTAGTGATGCAGCTGCAGAGACGCCACACGACATCATCAACAAGCACCACAGGACACAATCTGCACAGTCATGCTCACCACCAGCACACTCCTGTCTTTACTCAAAACCTCCTGCAGGGGGCAGCCTCTGCTTTCGTTTGACTCCTCTGTCTTAAGTGTAAAAAACACAACAAAGGGCTCGTTGTTGCCCTGAGCTGAGACTCGCAGGCTGAGCCCGGCCTGTAAGGACCTCTCCTGGTCAAATGCTGCAGGTTTTACATGTTGAATGATGCGTCCACATGACGTCGGAATAGAGAAAATGACTTCACGACAATTCACTCGTAGTCGGAACAACAGCTCTGACCTCATCACATATTAACCATTAAACAGCATTAGCTCTAAATTGTAGATTTTAATGTCGGATGTTTCACTTTTGTCATTTACAAACTACTGTCTATGTTTATAAGCCATTCAGATGTTTTTTATGAACAACATGCTCATTATTATGCATATTTCTTTAAAGGGGAGTTAAGGTTTTGTTTAAACACATAAATACAACACGTTTTGTTTACAGCCTCCGTGTTTTTTACACATTCCGACATTACAGCAAATGAAATGAAGCCGTCAGAGGTTAAAGCTTGGGTTGGTAATCTCAGACAAGAAGGCAAGAGCCGGCTACAATGAAAAATTAAACCGAAACATCCCACCTCCTCCTCTTCGTAGCTAATTCTCCAGATTTTACCCACAGGTCATGTCTGAAAACGGCCGATCAATTTATCCGGACTTAATAAAGTGATTGGTCGTGTTTGTTACATTCCTGTGAGGCCGCTGGCTTTTTATCTCTTCACCTAAAGCCCTGGAATCTCCTCGTCTTTCCAAGTTGACGTCTTCGTTTTCTGCGTGTACGGCTCCTCTTCTTCATCCTGAGATAATTGTGTTCGTCCAGTTTCACGTCCTCTCGCTCACTGGGAAGCTTCCAGACATTGTCCTGCTGTTTTCTCACATGGACTCACGCTGACATTTTACAAGGGGGCTGACACTTCTCACATTCAGACCCTCTGGATGATTTCAGGAAAACGTACAGTGCAGGTCTGAAAGCAGCATCAGGTTCAGTCCGGGGGTTAAGCCTTTCAGAGAAGGCAGGATTTTACTGAAGCCTGAGAGGAATGTTTGCCTGTGAGGCAACACTCAGGGCAGAAAACAACAGAGCACCTCATTGTTTATGCATGGCTGCGGCACAGGCATGTTTTTATATGTTTTAAGAGGTTTGCCGGAATATTAAACGTGTAATTATTAGTTTTATTGTTTGTCTTCTTTTATATCTTTGACCCAACAAACGACACAAACCAGTTCAGAGTGTTGTTGCGTAAATGGAATGAAGACTCACACCGTGAATTCATTTTCTTTTACTGTGTCATTGAATAAAATCTATAAAATATTCCACAGAAAAATACAATACATTATTAATTATCCTCTCATTACCCAGCATCCTTCAGTTACATGTACATCATCGTCGTCAACAACACATAGCTTGTGCTTTAAAGACCCAAACAATTATAAATAACTCTGCAGCTTTCTGCTGGTTCGATTCTTTCTGTCTGATAGATTATGTAAGTGGGGGAAAAAAACAGCAGGTCTTTATTTCGCAGGCTGAAATGCAGCTGATCCACACACTGTCTGTGCATCAGGAGCGAAAAACAAGTTGTTGTTGAGGCAGCAGCCCGCTCCTCCCACGCCTCGTGTGATTGGACCCTGGTCCGAGTTCGGGGCAAAACAAGCTTGAAACTCCTCCCACTGAGCGAGTGACGCAAGTCTCCACCTCCTCCGCCTCCTCTTCCTCCCACCTCCTCCTCCACCACTGCTTATTTTTCCCTCCTGGCCCGGGCTGCCACCTCCTCCCTCAGCTAGTTCACTGTCAGCCTGTCAGGATGCGTTAAGCTCATACGCCGGCAGTGTTCAGTGAGCGCAGAGAAAAAACAAAAAGGGCCGAGAAGAGGCAGGAAACAATGACGGTTCTGAGGCTCGGTGCTTTTACATAACACCCCCCCCACTGTTCTTAGGTTGGTTTATCAATGAGGCTGGAGCCCAGACGGCCACAAACGGCCCAACACAAATAATTAAAAAACAGTAGTAAGGCACATTGTGGACATGAGACCAGAGACGAAGACGAGGACGGATTACTTTGGTCGTCCAGCGTGGCGTTGGATTATCGGCCCAGTTCACAAACAATGAATTAAACAGCTGTAGATGGTGTCCACCAGTAACACAGAGTCACAGGAGTGTCCAGGTCAACTGACATACGGAGGTAGAACAGGAGTAAACCACAGGAAGTGAAGGTCGAGCATCTTGACTCGTCGCGACCTTCTGATCTCTTCATCTCCTCTGCCGGACAGGAGACGTGAGTTTCAGGTAGAAACACATATAAAAACATTGAACAATAAAAATTCACATCACCAAGGCCATAAAAAGACATAGGCATCTGTTGTCATTTACAATTCTGAGACATGGCGAGCTCGTGGTTGACTCGAGGCGATCGTCTCCTCGGTCAGAAGCAGACATTTGAAATACACGTTTTACGCTGCGTTGGATTTAAACACCAGCTGCCGACGAGGAGTAACTGTTCACGTGGCGTCGTCATGGTGACAGGATATTACTTGTACAGTTTGTCCCGAGCGGTGCCACAGGAGGGGTCACCAAAAGCAAAATGGCCGCCATCACGCCGCGTAAACGATAGGTTACAGTCGCACCCAAAGCACAAATAAAATCTGCTGCGGTTTTTCATTCATAAATAAGGATGAGAATAAAGCCAGTCCAGGTCCTCTTGTGATTGGACGTGAGCGTGGCGTTCGGTGGTTTGAGTAGACGGTCGTTTCTGCTTTAAAGATCCTACACGGTGCATTAAAGTCCCCGAGCTGAAGGGAAACCCAGGCCTTTGCCCCCCCGTCCGGCTGAAGCACACCCTCTTCAAGTAATTGAAGGGATTTCAATTAATAATCAACCCGGGGCCGGTCTCACAGCCGGAGTGACGCACACACACACACCACGGCTTCTCAGGTTCCTTCTTCCTGAGCAGCGGATTCACTCACTAACACAAAAACTTAATTTAAAAAAACAAACAAACAGAGAAAAGTGACATTAACACTTGAGACGTTTCAGTTTCAACCTGCGTTTGTTGATTTAGGGGGAAAAATCCACTTTTGACATTTTAACACTGTCAAATGGCTTCGAGCCGACGTTACGACACTTCCCTCACGAGTGCTGCAATACTCCTTTTTCACAGATTACTCAAAAGACAACCTGAAGCCGGACTTTCTGTCTGCTGCTGTAAAGTGACAATTATAGAATATTTTCTTAAATAACTGATTCATAATTTGGTCCAGAAAATATCAGAAGAAAGTGTAAAACAGTATAATACAGAGAAAAGCAGCAGATTCTCTCGTTTGTCTGATTATTCTGGATTTTCCACCTGAATGTTTGTTCTGTTTCCACCGTTTGACGCCACAACCACAGTGCAACGTGTTTTAAAGTGGATGTTTCCTTCACAACAGATGAAGCTTAAAACTCATTTTCATGTAAAATGTCAAATGGAGCCTTGGATGGACCGTCATCGACCCTCACACCAGTGTTTGAGAAGCTGCTCGTCCTTGATCGGTCAAGTGTCGTAAACGTCCACGACTTCATCCTGGTGGTCAAGACTTCACCAGGATCTCCATGATGTGGTCCAGCTCATTCAGGTCCATCCGACACGACTGCAGACTCCCAGGTGAGACGTGGCCTGGCGAGCGCATTTTCACGTCCTCGTCCGCCCATAGCGACACGCTGACGGGCCACAAGGAGCCCGTCGCCCAGGCAGAAGGCAGATCTGAAGTCTCGTACATTGACGTGTCAATGTCCTCAAAGATGTCGTCCAGGGTGAGGTCGCCGAGGTAGCCCATGGCGTTTACTGCATCACTAAAAGCACTGATCGTGGCGGCGGGCGGCGGTTTCTGCTGGTCGGCCGAGCTGTTTGCCTCCTGAGAGGGGAACTCGGGGGACAGCGGTGGAGACAGGGGCAGGTCGTCCCTGTCATCCTCTGCACACCCCGGGCATGTGACCGGCACGTCCTCCCTGATGTCGTCCCTGAGAAGACGAGACTCAGGGTGGACGCCGTGGAGGGGAGCGTCCGGGCTGCAGGCTCCAGCCCCGTCGCTCTGTATGTCCTCCTGGATCTGCCGGAGCGTGTTGATGAGCAGCACCGAGCGGCGGAGGCTGAGCTCCATCCCGGCCTGGTACCGCTGCAGCTTCTCCAGACAGAGGCCGAGCACCAGCTGACGCTGCTGCAGGTGGTTCATCTCGGATTTGGACGGCGCCACAACGAGCTCCACCTCCCCATGCTGCTCCTTCTCCTCCGTCACTGCAGCGGGGACCATCTCCGCCTCCAGCTCCTCCAGGCAGCTCCACTTTCGCTTCACGCCACGACCCAACATCGACCTTCATCAGAGAGAGTCCATCAGTTAGAATGGGATCAAAATACCATATGAAGACTGATGTAAAGCAGCTGATACCACAACTAATATTAAACTTGTCAGAATAAAACTTGAGTAGTGAAATAAACTCTTTAAGACAAACTGACTCATTTGAACTTAATCAGAAGAGAAACATCAGCTCAACTTAACAAGATTAGTTTTAGTTTAGTTTATTTCACACAACTTAAATACAAAATACATAAATGAAAAGTTAAAATACGTTTTGGGGGGTCGGAACATAACACAAAGCTGGGGACACAATTATTTTCATGATCAATTTCTTTGTAGATAATTTCTTCCTTTATTCATTTTGTGCGTGCGTATTAAAACTGTAGGTAATAGGATGTATTTATTAGACTAAACCTTGAATCCCCTTTAAATCCGAGCACCAACCTTTCAAACTTCGACTCTCCCATTCACTTTAAATACTAACCAACCAAGTACTAACATTAAAGTACAGTTTCACACAGATATTCATATGACACAGACGTTTAGAAGGTGGGTGTGAAGATCTGAGTCACAGTCAGAGACAGACTGGCTTTACTCATCTATGACACATCACTGTCTCACACACTTTACTCATGACAAACACAATTAAACCCTTTTAATGACAGTTTCTCACGTGAGCAGAATCAAGCTGTGACTTCATATCACGACACATTCAAATGTATGAAGAACAAACTCAGTCCTTCACTTTAAAGCCTTTTTAAATGAAACGATAAGATAATAATTCAACTCTTACTTATATATAAACTTAAATACAATATTACTTATTGTACTCAGGATCCCACAGAGCGACCCCTGACGCCTGAAACAGACTTCAGCTCAGAGTAAAGCTCCAGGAGGAGAAACTACTTTCAGATGATAAGAAAATAAGAATAAGGTGTAAAGTATTATCAGGTGTAAAGTATTATCAGGTGTAAAGTATCTTCATGTGTAAAGTATTATCATGTGTATAGTATCCTCAGTTGTAAAGTATTATCAGCTGTAAAGTATCATCAGCTGTAAAGTATCATCAGCTGTAAAGTATTATGTGTATAGTACCTTCAGATGTAAAGTATCCTCAGATGTAAAGTATATTCAGTTGTAAAGCATCTTAAGATGTATAGTATACTCAGATGTAAAGTATCATCAGCTGTAAAGTATTATCATGTGTAAAGTACCTTCAGGTGTAAAGTACCTTCAGATGTAAAGTATCCTCATGTGTAAATATCCTCAGGAAGTATCTTCATGTGTAAAGTATCTTCGGATGTAAAGTGTCCTCGTGTATGAAGTCTCCTCATGTATGAAGTATAATAAAGTATAATCATGTACAGAGTACACAGTCCCGTGTCTCCTCCGTCTCGTCTTCTCTTCTTCTCTGAGAGGAATGTACTGTACACATCGAGGGGGCGGGGCCTGAGCGCAGGGCCGCCGCTGATTGGTGGACTCTGACGCTGATCAAGCCTCCGCCCCCGCATCTCACGGGGCAGCGAATGTGCGGCCGCTGCGTTCAGGGGCGTCCCGGAAAAACCAGCATCGCATCTTCACAGAACACGTGAGCGGCCTGAGTGGAGGAATATGATGCAGGGAAATGTTGGTGTTTCTTGCATTGCCTGTGTTAAAAAACAGACTTAAACATATGTATGATAGGTTTGGTTTAAGGTCATTTAAATAATAGTTCGGCCCGACATTCAAATCCAACTGAAACAGAAACAGCATCATGTTTTTAGACTAAATGACCTTTAAAATTACATTTTAAATGCTTTTCTTGCCCTGTTGGTGTGTTTGAAGCTACTGGTGCACACATTTCCTTTGGGATCAATGAAATATTGATCTGTCTGTCTGTCTGTCTGGTTTAATCTTTAACTGTGCTTCATATTTTATAACCTGATTTCTGTTTTGCATGCAAAACCATGATCTAAAGAGAAACTTATATATCTTAGTGACGTAAATAGTGGATTCAAACGTGTAATATTTACCCCTGGAGTGTAAATAAATAGAGATATAGAGCAGCAGGAAATAGAAATAGTCAAGTTAAGTAAAGTAAATATAATCACAATACCAAAGCGATTTTGGATTGAGCAGAAATTCTAAGTGAAATGTGTTGGAATCCTCGTGTTTTTCAAATGTGTTCAGGCTTTAAAGCAACATCAGACACGAGCTGAAGTGTCAGTGAGTCCCTGAACGCAGCGTTTTAAAGAGACAGATGACTCAGAGGGCCGGATGTGACGGAGGAGCGGGGGAAGGCAATGACCATATATGGAAACTGTTCATTCACAGTTTTTCTTCCTCTTCCTCTTGAACCTGCCACAGACTCGAACTTCTTCTTTCCTCTTCTCCTCAACAGAAAGTAAATGTTCAGCTGCTGCTTCGTCGTCTGCTGAGCGACAGTTACACACGTTGTAGGAACACGACTGCAGGGCCACTCAAATACACCCTGAAAAACAGAAACACAAAATACTAAATGTGCCAAAAATACAGAATTATGATAATTTCACTTGTCTTTAAAACTGCTGCTTTTCTTGTATTGTCTTTTAACTGGTTGTGCAAACAGGTCTTGATAAACACATTTCTTTGCACTGTTTGTTTTACAGATATGGCTCGAATGATATAATCAATAAACTTGAATCTTGAAACCGCACGTTTTCCAATATTTCTCACACACGAACAAATAATAAAATGGATGTTGTGTCGAGGTTTGACTGCAAAGAAACTACAGAGTCATCCTGGAGACACAGCTTCTTAGTAGCATCAATTCATTATTGGCTTCACAGAATTACAGGCTATCACCACTTTAATGTGTCACTGAAGAGCTGGATCATAACTTGTGTTACGTCTCATTCAGAGCAATCGATCACTCACTGAGGTAATTCATCGGAAATAATGAGAGTAACTTGGCAGTTGTGTGGAGAGAAATTCAAAGTGTGCTGTATTTATCTACCACCACAGAAAAGTTTCTCTGTTAACTCCCACTGAGTGAATACTGATTAACTGAACAGTCGATTAGTCAAACACGTTTTACTGATACTAACCTGATTAAGACAATAGTCTCAATAAGACACTGATAACAGTAAACAGCATTTTCTGATTAACTGAATAAGATCATGTTTGGAATATTCCGACCTTAGTCACATGTATACGTCTTAAATTAATTAGAACGTCCTGTCGGAGTTTTCATGGCTTTTCACAACATTGACAATTCTGGCAAGAACGACGAACGTATGACGTAGTGGATGTAATTTTCATGAATATTGTCCATTTAAAAAGGAACCATTGCCTTTGATTAGTAACATTATTGTATTGATCAGAAGGTATTTGATAAAACAAATGTATTATTATATTTCAATATTCCAAGGCCACCTTCATATCCACAGCTATGTCTGCAGTCCCAGATCAGTTGGATTGGAGTTGTCCCTCCAACATGTGAGTGATGTCAAACTCCTGAAAGTGAGTCGTGCCTCGGCTGCAGTGAGACCTTTGTCCTCCTGCTCCCTCACGTGTTGACGCTGGACCGTGAGATTCTGCATTAGATATGCAGAGTCACAATGGATTCAACCGAACGGGACTATTGTCTGTGGGGCTAGTGCGCACAGACAACCTGTTCACAGCAGAGCAACACTAAACCCATTTTAAACATGGTCTTAGTAATGAATGGCCCGGTTCAGGAGAGCAGAGAGAGGCTCTTCATATTCTCAAACATGTTGCAATGAAATAATTTTTCGCATAAACTCTTGTCTGAATCAGTCAAAAAGGTATTTGTGCATAAAATTGTGGCTTACTCTGCATGTTGGCCGGCCGCCTGGTCTTGGTTAGACTATAGTTAAAGATTAATGGCCCCTTAGTGAGTCAGCAAAACGGCAGCCGGAGGGAAAAGACTCGAGAGAGAGAGAGAGAGAGAGAGAGAGAGAGAGAGAGAGAGAGAGAGAGAGAGAGAGAGAGAGAGAGATTGAAGAAGCAGCACCGGTGAAAACAGGGTGAACGTGATGCAGAGGATCCGTGCAGGGTTTGAAAATGTGCACTAGAAACACAACTGTTCCACCATGTGATGTCCCAGTGGGCGTGTTTCTGGACTTCTGACATGTCTGCAAGCGATTCACTCTGAGCTGCATGATAATAAGAACATGCTCTGCTCACAGCACGTGTGTTGTCTGTTTGTCAGAGGACGAACCTGCGTAGAAAACGTGAGTCTTCAGGGTTAATGAGTAGTGACAGGCTGCTGCTCTCGTGGTGCCTTCAGGTGCTTCTCAAAAACTAGAGATCTGAAGTCCACACGACCGTTTGTCACATTCAAAACGAAAACAGTTTGGTTGAAAATAAAATACTCACAAGTAAAATGTTTGAGTACTTCCTTCCCCACTGCTTATTTCCAACTTGTTTACCTGCGAGCTTAAAAGGTGTAGATCTGATTTACAAATCAGATCTACAGTTGTTTCAGGAAAAGAACGCAATTTAAAAAGTTCAGTATATATTTGTGACCCCATTTCTAAAACTGTTCTGCAGGTTTAATACTTTTTAAGTAGGACAGATATGAAGGAATAGTTGGGTCACGAAATAACTCACACTTCCTCTTAACTGAAGATAAGGTGAAGGAGAGAAAACCCTGGAAACACCACCTTCAATAAACATACTTTAGTACGTGCACATTTTGTACGAGAGGTTTTAAGACACTGCAGCAGTAGAAAGGAATCGGCCCGAGTGTTTTAAGACGAGTTAACTCATTGATTTGGGGATTTTGGTGACAAAAGTATATTATCAGCTTCAGCTCTCGAAGCTCACTCACATTAATTGCAGATTAAAATCACACCACACAGTCTATAGTTGCACCTTTTATTATAAAAAATATTTACAAAGATGCTACAATGTTTTTTCCTTAATATAAAAAAATGCATACATTTTACAACGGTAATTAGTCTTTGAAGTTCTAGCTCCCATTCAGACCAGAGTGACATCCTTCAGGAGTGTTGCGGTAAGGTATTAAGCGTGTCGTAATACTGTATTTTATTCAATACATTTTGTTTGCCTGAGTTAATCTCTTCATCACGATAAGGAACAATTTTGAAAAATGCATTTGATTTTCCACATCTTTAGGAGAAAGGCAACTGTTTGCATAAAGGAATTAAAGGACATTTGAGTCGTATACAATCATTTTGAAACACGTATGACAGAGCTGCATAGTGATTTGAATAGAAACCCGGTTGTTGTTATTACTAATAAAAAAAAAAATGTGAGGAATAAATAGGTACTGCATTCAAAGCGGAGGGCGAAATTTGGATAAATATAATTTCATCGGGCCAATGACGTCAATATGGCATGTCTGTACCTAGATATAATAAATACAATAAATAAAACAATAAATTAGATGGGTTAACACAAAGAATTCTTCATTTGTTGTAATTCGAACAAATGAGAGAAAGAAATATGGCTTCTTGATGCAGTTATCACCCGGGGTTTCTCCAAGCGCTTCAGAAAAAAAGCTGCTATTATTATTGTTATTAGATCTGTGAAGAAAAAAAAAAAAGGGCAGGAAACCACCTTTCATTCGTCCTCTGACTCTGACGTCAGCCAGCGTCTGGTTGGCCGGCCGACGGTAAATCCCCTGCCCCGCGTAAAGCTTTAGAGAAAATGAAAGAACAGCGCCTATAAAGTGTGACCACGACACCTGTTGCAGTTGACTTGTTATACCAAACCATGGGAAGACACTGTCTCGAGTCTGGCTACATTAAAATTTTAAAAATCCTGGGAGGGAAAAAAATAATAATATCAAATGATACTTGCAAAATCCCCCAGCTGTATAATGCAAAAAATATATTTCTATATACACATACGTACATATACATATATTCCATTCATAATTGCTCAAATCTTTAGGAAAATATGCATTGATTCATAGATTTGGATTTACAATTTGTTCTGGTTTCTGATGCATGTAGTGTGATGAATTGTTCCTCAGTCCATGTAACAATAAATAGAAATGGACAAAATGGCAGAGAGTACGACCAGAGGGAGGAGCTAGTATGACAGAATGAATGACAGACGTAAACATGGAAAATACGTAAATAAGAATGCATCATGGTATAGGTAATTATCTTTGCCCTCTCACAGGTGTTGCAGAGTTTTGGATTTCATCAACAGAGTAGGAAACTAACTGCGTCGCCCACAGGCCAGGGAGGCTTGTGAATCCCCAAATTTATTGATTTCACCCTCAGCTCCTCAAGCGCCAATTGTTTTTGTTTTTTTGTTCAGTAAAAGACGAAGGCCCCAACCCGCAGCTGCCGACTTGTCTAAGTGGCCGTCAGAGGAGACTGACTACGTCTCCAACAGCCGGTCCCCCATTCTACTTGGCTTGCTGTTAATTTCCCAATTTGTCCCAAAACCCCCAACAAAGTCTGTGTGTAACAACACCACATACAGAACATGCACGTGTAATGTGCATAGTCTGTTAAGAGTCTGTGGGATCAGTACAGGCCGGAGGAATGTTCGGTTTCAGGATCCCACTATGATCTCCATGATGTGGTCCAGTTCGTTCAGGTCTGACCTGCAGCTCGAGCTGGAGCTCAGGGCCGTGGGCCCGTGAGAGGAAAGGCTCTCCAGCAGATCGTAAGGCCCCATCTTGGGGGAGCTCTGCATGCCTGTCAGCACCGTATCGAGGTCATAGTAGGACGGGTCCACATCGGAAAACAGTTCCTCGAGTGCGGGGTCAGGGGGCGGCGCCGGGTGCTTGATCTCAAAAGTCCCAAAAACCTGCTCCCCTGTCCTGGAGTCTGCGTTCAGGGTGTCCCGGTCCCCCTCCTCTCCCTCCGACACACACTCCTCGCTGTCCTCCTCCTCGTCCTCCTCGCACTCACCATCGTCGTCTTCCTCCTCCCAGCAGGGCCCCATGCCAAAGGGTCCGGCCAGGTAAGAGGCCGAGGACAGCTGAGGGGAGACTGGCGACAAGGTGGACATGGTGACCTCTGTCTCCACGTCTCCCTCCATCACCACCTCCTCGGCGTGGTAGCCCTCCTCGAGACCAACCACCGAGAAGGGCTTGGGGCTCTGGCCGGCCTGAGCTGCTGCGTCAGTCTGCCGGCACAACACCTCTGTGGCCACCAGGCGGTCGGCGGGACACTGGGCAGCTGCCAGGGCCTGGGTCATTATCTGCCAGGTGCCGTCCTGGGTCATCTCTTCCTGGATTTGCCGCACCGTGTTGGCGATGAGCACCGAGCGGCACAGGTTTGGCTCCACCAGCATGTGGCAGAGCTGCAGCTTGATCAGCGACATGTCAAGCAGCGACTGCCGCTGCAGGCTGTACGAGGACGTCAACGTCCGAACCGCTGCTGCAGATGATGCCGCCTGGCTCTGGTCGGCGCTGGAGACTGGCTCCTCCCCGGGGTCGGAGAACTTGCGCTTGGTGCCCTTTGGGAACATGTTGTCTCTCTGATGATGTGAGGAGACAGAAACACAGTCAGACACACAACCACGACACTCAGCGACAAATTGATCACACTGAAAAACACATTAATGCCTAATGTACTGAATTTTCACTAGCTAGGGTCAGAGTGAAAGAAATAAGTACCATGTAATTAATAATGTAAATGTGTGATGTAATGAGGCTATGTGGTGTGATATTTGTGTATGGACGTGAGGGAGCTAGCTCTACAATCTGCTCAACAGCAGCTGTGACTGTATAAATAAGCTCTACAGGTTTTAACTCTTTGTAAACTACAGTAAACAGTACATTGTTTGTTGTAGTTGTTTTTTGCTTAAAGTTTGCTATACCTTTCCTGTTGAGAGGCACAGGCAATAGCAATGCAGCTTGGTCCCGGCTGCAACGCTTCAAGTACTTTTGTACGAGCGACAAGCAGCTTTTGTTCAGCACCAGTTCTGCCCATTTTAGGCCAGTCTGAAGCAAGACTCCT
This sequence comes from Hippoglossus stenolepis, assembly GCF_022539355.2. Lineage (NCBI taxonomy): Eukaryota > Metazoa > Chordata > Actinopteri > Pleuronectiformes > Pleuronectidae > Hippoglossus > Hippoglossus stenolepis. The sequence continues at coordinate 2,530,069 of NC_061492.1, forward strand.
GCTGGGCGGAACAACCACACTTTTAACAGACCACTGAGCCACCGAAAATAGCATGGTTACCAACTAAATACGGACGCTGCATCAAAGTAAGCACAGACCAGAGAGACCTTTGTCAGAAAACAAAAAAACAGCACTCAAGTTACATGATCAGTGCACTCACTCTCTCCACTGCCACCTGTGATCAAGAAAATCAAAAAGAGATCCTAATCAATAAAGTGCTTTTAAGGGGGTAAAGGGGAAAATATGAAAAATAAATAGCATTCAAAACATTCACAATACATTGTACCACCGTGAACCGCTAATATGTACAAGGGACATCAGGCTTCCAGGTCTACACACACACACTCACACACCAAGCTTCAAAAACTAGTAGAACGAGATTTTCACTTTCTCTTCACTGAGGAGGGGAAGAAAAGCGGAGTCAACTTCCTTGTTACACACCACTTCGAACACACAGATGTCTTACAGGAACACAACAACACTCGTGCTAGCGGTAAAGCCCTCGGACTCCCAAAATAAATGGGATGCAAGTGAAACTGGGCGACGGGGCTCTGAACGGCAGCCTGTGGCATTTAATTTTCCATCAGACAGAAAAATAGCGTGCAGTGTCCGGCTGCGTCTCCTCAGTGTAAAACCTGTGGGCCGGGCAGTCAACGTGAGGGACTCCACTTTCTTTCGCTGATAAATTTGAAAGACAAATCACAAAAAGTGTCATCAAAAGGTACAATGAAAATATCTGTCACACATGTTGGACTCTAAAGCATCTGGGTTTACAAAGTAGAAAATAAATAAAGAGTTGTTAACAGTTTCACAAAAAACCATCCAAACGTCTGTGGAAACCAGGAAGAAGCTAAATACACTCGACACTGAGGTTATTGTCACAAATCATCTGCAAACCAACAAGGAAGAATTTGTTTTTCTTTAAATTTTAATCTCATGACACCAGACAAAACGAATGCCAATAAATCGAAAGCATGTTAAAATTAACACATTTAAGAGTTTATGGCCAGAAAACAACACCATATTCTTAAACATTTACACAACATAATCAAACGTGAAATCAAAAAGTGATTTCTAATCATTAGGAACAAACTAGACACTAGAGTTGTTTCTCTGAATGAGAGAGAAGGATTAAATTACTGTCTTCACCTGACTGATCAGATGATTTGACTAAATCAGCAGCACATTTTCAACAAGTCACAATCCATACCAAATCGAGAGAGGAGAATCTAACGGACACTTGGGAGTCGGGAGGTCTTTGAGTCCCCGCTTGCATAGAATTACATTTCCTGACAGTGGACAGAATAGGAAAAAAAATAGAAGTCATTTATGAAGGTGCCCGGACATCTAAAATACAAAGAGTGAGAGAACAATTGAAAATGGACATGTGTCGTCTTCTTGTGTTGTGCATGTGGTGCTGGCCCCTGTCAAGTAAGAGTCACACTAGAGAGCACTATCTCCCTAAAGGAAAAACAACTTGTAAAAAGTGTGATATGAAAGCAGCAGGAAGAGCGACATCCTGAGAGAAAACACACTGCACACAGAAGAGAAAACAGTTTGTGGACATGAGATTTGTTTGACAGGTATATTGATCAATGCTTCTGAACACCCCCCCCCCCCGATATTTCAGCATTCTGGGGTTAAATCTCAAAAACTGGAAATTACTTCTAAATACCATAAATCGACAGAGTATTGGCCAGTGTTTTTAAATTATCTTTATTGTAAGAAATAAGACTCAAAATGGCTTTTTATTTGGATCGCTGCCATCAAACATCTGTAGGAGACGAGTGTTACATCATACAACTCACACACGCTGCTTTCCAGACAGTGGAGATCTGCTAGAGATACTCCAACTATGTGGAAGGACATTAATATCCAAAAATCACACGGATACTGCTTCTTTACTCTGTTTATCAATCCTTACATGTGTTTTTCTTGTTTTTTTAATACAAAATATTAAGGGAAAACTGTCAAATGTGATAAAGTTCCAGCCTCTAACACGAGACGAGTTGTTGCTTCTCTGTGTGTTTCACTTTTACGTTTCATGTATTTATCATTAACAACTGAATCTTTGTGGGTGTCTTGACAGAAGACATCTGAGTGCATCACTTTGATCCCTGGGACGTCCCCATGAATCATGGACATTTAACAGACTAACGTGTAATCAACAGAATTATTTGCACGTCGATCAATAAGGAAAAGGATAAAAAAAAAAAAATGACAAGCGTTAGTTGCAGCTCTGTATTTCGCAACGAATTAAGAATAATTTGCAGCAAATTCCCAAAACTGATGGAGACATTAAAATGAACAAAATGTCAATAACAAAACACCAATAACCTGAAATAACAACAAAACCAGAAAGTGTAGGAAAAACCCCCCCATTAGACATTACAAACTTTAATTGTACTTTTCTGTGTATATATACAACTTGTACTATTCAAGCTCCAGACGCTGAATTGTAGTGACTGAAGTTTCCTGCTCATTAAACTCATCCTTCATCTGAACCTCACTTTGCTGCTGTGTCCTCGGCAGGGAACTAAAAAACTTCAGATATCAGGAAATGAGGGATCGAGTGTGAGAAGAGGAAGAGGAAGAGGAAGCTGGTTGAGTTCTCACACACACACACAACCAGATGTTCCACTGATAAAGGAGTGAATACAGATGTTCATGTGTGAATATGTCGGATCCAGAGTTGGGATTTGAACCGAACACTTGTCCTGTTCCATGCTAGGAGCCTCGCTTTACGTCAATGGCTGCTAGCATGACCCATCCCCCACTGCACTGAAAACCAGCACTTCCACAGCTAGCCGGGCTAAATTAACAATTCAGCCCAAAAACACGGCGGCTCGGACAAACCCGAGTCCTCCCTCCGGTACCGACGTGTGTGTGCGGTGGGCGGTGTGGCCGGGGGAGTGTGGCCGGGGCCCGGGGAGGCTCGGCCCGGGGCTGCTGGCCGTGACTGCCGCATGCTTTGTCTTTTCAGCATCGGAGCCACCGAGCGACAATGAGGCCATTTTGCGCTAGTAGCTAACAGCTAGCCGGCTAGCTAGGCTACGAGCCGCCGCTGGCTAACCGGGCTGAACGTGCTCCCTGAAACGGGGAAATCGGCGCCTCGGCGGGGCGAGCAAACGTCTGGCAGCCGGTTCACTTCGGTTATTTCCTCCCGCTCCGCTCGCTTGTTAAAAACACCACATGCTAACAGGCTAATTAGCCCAAAGAAGCGCCCTCCCACCTCCTCCTCCACCGCCACCCATCCTCCGCGGTCCTTCCTCCCTTCGAGCCTAAAAACAAGAGTTTTCGCCGCGGCTCGTCTCCGTAAGTTCCCCCGAAAAACAACAGCCCGCCGCCCGCGGGAGGAGCGGCCGCCGGCGGACGTGTCGTGTGGCCGCACTCACCTCGTGTTTTGCGTTATTCGGGTCCCGTCTCGCTCATAGGATCGACGGCAGGGAAAGCGGAGATCAGGTTCAGATGAGATCATTCATGCCACGGCTCCAGAAACTGAAGTGGCTGCTGTGTCCTGCTGCTGCTGCGGAGCGGACGGCAGGAGGGACGGCTCTGAGGGGGGAGGGGAGCCGACACCAGCAGCCATATGCCCGGGATTCCTCCCTAATGATTCCTGCCTGCTCCGCGCACATCCGACGGACAAGTGGAAACCTGCGGTCCGCTCGGCGAACACAGAGAAAATGGCTGAAATCATTACGGATGTTACAGAGTATTTGTAACATGGGGCACGTGTACTTTTACACACACACAAAAAATCTTCACTATTTCTTACAGAACATTTACTTTTAACACTGTATATTTCTACACTGTAATAATACTTCTTTATACAATTTAAATAATAAAGTACAATAATCCTACAATTACCTCAAAAGTATGCTTTAGTACAGTGAGTTACTTTGGATTGTACTACACTTATTCAAGTAATTTACTTTGGTATTTCCTTTTTATGATACTTCTCACTTCAACTATTTGCATTACTACTACTAAAGAGTATTTCTTCAGCTAAAGGCACATTACATTTTTACTCCAATTTATGTAAAAATAGAATTAGAACAATAAAAATTAGTACTTTTTGTACAAGTAATAATACTACTACACTATAGAAATACTCAGTTAGAATACTTTATGTTATATGCTATTACACTACAAGTGGTAGTTGAAGAAGTACCCAGGTCTTTATTAGTAATGGTCGAAAACGTGTGCAGTTACATAACATTTAAGTACTCAAGTACCTTACAAGTTGAGTATAGTACTTATATAAGTTTACGTAGTAGGCTAAGTACCACACAAGTACTCTGCTGAGGCAGCCTTTGAGGTAATTGTACTTGACTTGAGTATTTCGATTTTATACTATACTTTATACTACTTTATAGCATACTAAACTATACTATACTTTAATACTATATACTTCTACTCTTTTACATGTATTTAATATTCAATAGTTACATGCTCCTTGTTTTTCTTGATGAAGATTAAATCACTGGTTCCAAACTGTTTTTGTATAAGTAGTAATAACAATGTGTATAAATACTTTGTTTCAAGTATTATATTGAAAATTAGTATCAGATTTCTTTATAATTTTCATATGTTGAAGCAATAGTGGAAGAAGTACCGTGTTCTACTGGCAGTAGAAGTGTGAATTAGCATAAAATTGAAATACTCAAGTGTATTACAAGTTTCATTATTGTACATAATTATAGTACTTGAAAAGAAGTTAACTTAGTGAGTTCAATCACTCACAGTACTGTACTTAAGCAGACCTTTGCAGTAATTGTGCTTTACTTTAGAACATCATTTTTTAAATATAATTTCTTATAATACACTTCAAACCTAGTACATTTATCCAGTTATACATAAGTCACATGCTCCTTCCCACATTAAGATTACTCCTCTGAACTACTTTGTAAAAGTGGTAATACTACAGTGTATAAGAATACATTTTTAAAAAGAGTGGTGCTGGAATTATTGATCCTTTACATCAGTATAACAGTACACTACAACAGTTGTGGAAGAAGTACTCAGGTTTTTAACTTCAATTAATGACTACTACTACTACTACTACCAATAATAATAACAATAATAATAATAATACACCAATCATAATAAACAAGTGAATGTGTTTTATGCATCATTGTAGGATTATGTATTTTAGGTGTTGGTTAAATTATGTTTATGCCCCTTTATGTTTGTAAATTGCAGTTGAAATAATGAATCAGTAAATACTGTTAATCAAGGCCTTCTGTATCAGTCGTCTTATTTCTCTCTAACACCACGACCCCCCCACACAGCACTCTTCACTCTGACTGCTGTGATTATCAGTAATTATCAGTGCTGGTGATGGTAATTACCTCTGTCACGGAGGTTTTTGTTTTCAGTCCCGGTAATTAATCTAATCAGCCCTCCTATTAATGATTTATTTCAAACATAACAACCGATTGAAAAATTTGTTGGAAAACAAAAAAAGAGCTCATTAGTCTTCACTGTTGTGAAATCCAACGGGTTCCGTAATTATGCTTGACACCAGCCCTGCAGGGGGCGCTGTTTAGGGTCAGATATTTGATTTCACTCAGTTTAAATTATCAAAATGATATCGAGCACGTTTTATCCATCACAGGTAACTTAAGTTAGTTTTATTGACAAACTGAAACACAATCCTCCCTGACCAGTACCAGGGATTAATGACATGATCCCAAAGTTTTTTAACAGTGTATTTTACCTTGAGCCCTTCAAATTGATTGATTGATTGATTGGATGACTGATTGATTTATTGATTGATTGATTGATTGATTAATCATATGTCTGTGATAAGAACTACTTAAAATGAAAAAAGAATGTATTTAAATAAAATGTATTTGACGTGTACTTTGACTTTTTTTTATTCAAGTCTCATCTGCTAACATGGAGGAGGTGGGGTTTCTGGAATGTACTGCAGCCTTCAAGGTACTTTTTAGATGTCATCATTGTTCTTACTAAAATGAATGTATCTGAAATAACAACACCTCTCTAACTTTCTTACCTTTGTTATTGAACATACACATAATACTCACAGAGAGGGTTAGGGGTTACCGACCTGTAACATTTCCCATATTCTTTTTTATTTGGACAGTCTAGATTCATCTGAAGGTTGACATGATAATCCTAATGGGTAAATATCATAGTCTCTCTCACTCTGATCCCGCGAAGGTCATCCATGCTTTTATTTCATGTTGTTCAGATGATTGTAGTTCATTGTATTCAGGGGTGAGCCAAAAATAAATGTCACGCCCTCAGCTGGTTCAGAGCGCAGCTGCTCGGCTTTTAACAAACGCTGGAAGACAAGATCATGTCAGGCCCGTTTTAGCCTCTCTTCCCTGGTTAGCTGCTAGTTTTAGAATTGATTTTAAGGTTTTACTGATGACTTTTAAAGCACTTCAGCTCCCAGCTACATTTCTGAACTGCTGCTCAGGAGCCTCAGATCCTAGTCAGGGCCGTGCTGACTGTCCCTAGGTCCCGGCTCAAGGCTAATGGTGATTTGACATCTTTTAAATCACTTCTCAAAACATCTTGTTGGGGGTCTTATTTGTTGTTATATTGTTCTTTATTTATTTTTTTAAATAATTGACAGATTATATTTGAATCTGTCCTGTAAAGCACTTTGTAACGTTTTGAAAAGTGCTGTATAAAGTTAGTTTTTTAAAAAGAAAACAGGTAAATAAGGGCTTTGCAGCACTTTTCTTAATATGCATGTGTTGTAACCTTTTTGCAGCGCATGTCATCAAATTGATAAAGTAGTTTTCTTAATTTTCAGTGCGCTGAGAACTCTCGGCTTACGGAATTATTATTCTTATTTTCCTTGTTATTCGTATTTTTCTAATTATCCTTTCAAGCCTTTATACTCGGTCTGTGATTAAAGCCACAGACTGCGAGCCCGCTTCAAAGGACTTCCGGTTTGACGCGGAACCTTTCTTCGGCAGAGGAAAGAGGACATTTTCTCCCCCTTCCACAAGGTTCCGGTTCCAGCACTTTCTGCGCACGGCCTACTAACGCGGGAGCACCGCCCCATAGCGCCCGCAGCCACCGGAGGCTTCTAGAAACAACGTGCACCGGGACACTCACCGGCGAACTCACCGGCTCCCTGCTCCGTTACTGTTCAAAGCGTCGCTGACCGGGCTCGATGGCGAAGTGGGGAGAAGGGGACCCTCGCTGGATCGTGGAGGAAAGAGCCGATGCTACTAATGTCAACAACTGGCACTGGTGAGATGTGATGAGAGGACACCGACTGCTAGCTAGCAGGCTAATGCTAACACACACACACACACACACACACTGAGCTGGTTTTATTCTCACACTGCAGCTGCTGTTGCCTCCAACTCGTCCCGCTGCTCAGACCTGATGGTGTCACCACCTCCTCAGCGTCACACGTTCGATACCCGTGAATCAAAGCGCCTCGGTGGAAGCTGTTAGCCGCGATTAGCTCACCGTAGCATCCCTTTCAAGTTAGCTTCGCGTGTGGCTAGCTGCTTTAGCTTCTTGTGCATGCACCGAGGCGGTGGAGCCTTCGGTCGTGAGTTCAGGACACAACAGACGTGTCTGTGCCTCACGCAACACGTGTGTTCGTGTGTCACCACGTGTGGAACGAGCCTCGTGTTGATGTCAGTAGGTTTTCATATAGAATGTGTGGAGAACACGTGAGGAAGCCCCATGCACAACGTGACTGGCGGGTTCTGACTCGCAGCTCGCGGGATGCGATCAACTATTTTACTGCTTCAATAGTTTGAACAGTTCTAAGACTCATCTGCAAATGAGTCATGATGTTTGTTTCAGTGACTGAAGCAAAACGGGCTGGATAAGATATAATTTATTCATTTTGATTTACATAAGTTTATTTCATTCATTAAAAGCAAACGCATAATTTCAAATGTTGAATGAAGACAACTACATCATCCTGATGTGGTTCATTCATTACATTTGATGTAATGTCCAACATTGTGTAGTTTCACCTTAAGTATCATATCTACGTGCACAGCATTAAACTGAATGGAGATGAAGTGAGACTGACAGCTAATCAACATGATTCACCTTTTAAAGAAGGAAAGAAAGCTGTGTTTGTGCTGTTTACCTGTTTGGATCTGTGTGTGTTCATCACTGTGAATCTCTGCCGGACTTTTCAGGACCGAACGAGATGCAACAAACTGGTCGTCGGACAAGTTAAAATCGCTGCTCCTGGGTCTGAGCGTGGAGAACGACGAGGGGATGTGCGAGGTGACCGAGGTCAGCAAGGTGGAGGGCGAGGCCTCGATCAACAACCGCAAAGGGAAACTCATCTTCTTCTACGAGTGGAACCTGAAAGCTACTTGGACTGGTGAGGGCGCTGGTTCCTGTTAGGATGTTCAGTTTGAGTCATGAAGTGGATCGTTATTCTAACAATGGAAGGAAACTAACCTCATCACCCGTCTACTGCAGTTGGTCGTGTCTTTATATCTCACTTTTTAAAATGCATCAGTGGCTCGTACAGGAAAGCAGCGGATCCAAAACATGCGTCTTCACATCTTTGTCGCGCTCGGTATGAAATAAAAAGAAGCAGCTTTGATTCTGTGCTGACGCTTCTTCCCTTTGTTTCACCAGGAGAGTCGAAGTCAGGAGTCAAATATAAAGGAGCGATTGAAGTTCCCAACCTGTCGGATGAAAACGACATGGAGGATCTGGATGTGAGTTCCACAGCATTGTGTGTGTGCAGTGACTGACTGACAGCGGGGGTGTGCGCACCGTGTGCTGATGCTTGTCATGTGACCTTTGTCCAGATTTCTGTGTCGTTGAACAAAGACGAGCCCGACACGCCTCTGACCAACCTGATGAAAACAAACGGAGCTGAGAAGATCCGTGAAGTCCTGGGAAGCTACGTGGGTTTCTTAAAAACCGGTGAGTGAAATCAGACGTGGAGTTTTGCTTCCATCTTTAAAATTCATGTGATGTTTGTATAAACTTGTAATTAATGATTGGAAAAGTCAGTGATCATTGATATTGGTCTTGATAACCCTGTATTTTCACATTATCATCTTTTTTCATTGTGATATAAAGTTTTATAATTAAACTCTTTGTATTTGATTGAAGTTGAGTTGATGGAGACGAACTTGCTGTGAAGCTGAAGTGTTTATCTCCTGTTATTACAGAGTTCACACAGGGGATGATCCTGCCGACAGCCAACGGAGTGACCAAGCTGCAGACCACGTCCCAGTCTAAAGCCAAGCTGAACAAAACTCAGGTTCGTGCCGAAACAAAAGACAAACAAACAAGTGTAACAGAAACCTCGTGGTGTTTTACAGTCTGTGGTGCTGCAGATCTTCACCTGACCTTTTACTTCTGGTTCCGTCAAACAGATTTCCTCCTCGAGCGGCACAGCTGCCCCAGTCAACACCGGCGTCAAGATCCCCACCTGTAAATTCAGCATGAGAGAAAAGTTCCTCACGTCTCCACCGGACCTCTACAGGGTCTTCCTCCACCAGGAGGTGAGCGTCACCTGCGAGTCCTCAGGCTGCAGCCATGCTTTAAAACTAAAACTAACCTCCATCCACACCAGCCTCTTAGCTCCACATCAGAAGTAATACTAACACCTGAAAGCATGAAACACAGCCCCCCCCCCCAGTTTTCAGACTGAAACAAGGTCAGCTGGTTCAAAAACTTCTGTTTCAGGAGCTTGAAAACTCCTCTAGTGTGGACAGCAGGTGTAACCATAGCAACAGGGATGAGTTTTTAAAACTAGTATATAGTGATGTGGATGTAGCCTCAGTTTCTCCTCCTGCACTGGTTCAGTTTTCAACAAATGTTCACTTCATTCTCTCGGACAATGAAAGAAGTTAACGGATACAAATCTGAAAGTTACACAAACTCAACACGGATCTGATTTGACTTCCTCCGACCAGCAGCTGTTTGATTTCAGCCGTGTGATTACATGTGTGTGTGATTACATGTGTGTGTGCTCACAGATGGTCCAGGCGTTCACACACGCTCCAGCCTCCGTGGACGGAGAGAAGGGAGGAAAGTTCCGTCTGCTAGAAGGAAACGTGTTCGGTGAATTCACGCAGCTGGTGAGAACAAACGTCCACTTCTAAACATGAGAATAAAGAGGATTAGTCAGTGTCACAGATCATTTAATTAAGAAGCTTTTTATTTCATATTGGTTGACTTGAAAATGTGTTTTGCCACCAGGTCCCTGATGAGAAAATAGTCATGAAGTGGAGGTATAACAACTGGCCCTCTGGTATGTTCACTCTGTTTTATATTTAGGAGACTTTTTCTAATGCAATCACTGTTTTCTCTCTTTTATTTAAACAAACAGAACTTAATGAATATTTAATAAGTGACTAATGCTTAATTAAGCAATTAATCATTTTACTGACCATTTCAATTTGCAGGTTTTATTTGCTTTGGTTATCTTTGATATTCTTATTTATAATTTGGATATTTTGGGAGTCTTTGACAGAATATATATTTTAATCGTACTAATCCAGTGAATGTTCTGAACGGGCTGTTCTTTTCTCTTGTGGTGACGCTTGTGGCAGCTTTTCTTTCTGAAACAGTCGAAGTGACCTGCAGTAATTGAGCCGCTGCAAATAAAGAGCTGCTCAGTGAAGCTCACTCAGTATTTAATGTCCAAATCAAACCAAATTCAACTCTTACTTCCTCTTGCCCGTAGCAATACACATGAGAAGTGAGAAGCTGATAAGATAAAGACAGATTATTATTAGTAGACAGACGCGTTGAGGCAATTTTTGAAATATTATTTGCACATTTTATATATTTGACAATGATTCTACAATTTTAAAATAAGAAATGACCTCGACTGCTGAGTCATGAATCAGTGTTCTGTAACAAAAATAAAAACTTTGAATCAACTGAAATAAAAAATGTTTCCTGTCTCAGTGCCGAGGTTTTTAATAGATTCTATTTATGTTGTATTTGATATTTAACGTCCTTGGCTGCTTATTAATAGTCTTTACCACAACGTTAGTCACTGACGGTGGAGTGACTGGTTTTCTCCACAGAGCATTACGCCACAATCACGATGACCTTCTTGGACCGGAGCAGCGAGACGGAGCTGAAGGTGGATTGTCGAGGCGTCCCGGACAACGAGGAGGAGCGGACGAAAGAGGGCTGGAAGAGATACTACTTCGAAGCTATCAAACAGACTTTTGGCTACGGAGCGCGGCTCTTCTGAAGACGGTCGGCTGTTTGTCTTCTGTCCTCGTGTCCTCAAACCTCTTGATTCTCTCTGGCACCAGGCGTCCCATTTTAAAGTCGAGCAAACGAAAGAGACGGAGCTAAGGTGAGACCAAACGCGTGTCGCCTGTCTGTGAGTGTAGATGTTTTTAATTTCTGAACTTATTTAAATTTAGGGTTTTTCGTTTCCCTCTTCAGTATTTGGGTCAGTTCGTCATAGGAGTGTAAATGGACTGTGCCTTTGGATTGAAAATGATTTGAATAAAGCAAAGAAGAATTTATTGAACCACTAATGCAAATTGGCCTCCACTTCTATAAATATGTAATTATCGCAAGAGTGACAAATTAAATGTTTTTTTCTTTTATTTGAAGTAAAAAAAAACAACAAAAAAATGTTGCTTTGAAAATGAACTTATTTTACTCTTTAAGTGTAACTGTAGTGAAGATGCTTTCAGCCACGATGCATGTTAGACGGAGGAATCACCGCCGGATCTGAGCCGTACTCGTCAAGTCCGTCACCTCTAGATCAGTACTGTACTTTCTGTTATTTCATTCACGCCTGATTTCATGCACGTTGTCGTCAGTCTGTGATCGGAGCAGCTTGGTCCTTCAGCAGGAAATTCAAATGTTAAAAGTGTCAGAACATCCACAGTTTCGGTTCCTTATGCAGCAGGTAGCTAGCGTAGCAACTAAAGAGACGTTTCACTTTATTTGGCATCAAAATGTACATTTCCATTTTATAAAATGCTTTTAGTACGAAGTGCATCTATTTATTCCTCATTTCATCCGATCATGATGTAAAAAGATTCGTTTCTGGGAATAAACCGACTCCTGTATGTTTGTTTTTATTTATGTGAGCACATCTTTTAACTTCTCATTAAATCTGTTCAATCAGGAAAAGTTGAAATGAAGTTATTTATTTAGACTTTTTTTTTTTTTTACATTTCATCTTCAAACGTTTCCTGCCTTTTTTAAAACATTAATTTACAAGCGCTTTAAAAATCAAACGCTCAAAATGGAAACCACAAGAGGGCGCTATACAGCTAAACAAGCACTTTGCCTAGTGTCGCTGCAGGTCACATGTTTGCATCTTCCACAACTGGAAAACAATAAGATAAGTAAAGAAGAAAAAAATATCTCAATATGATCAATCACATGAAAATATCAAACATAAATAACTTAAATATTTTATACCCAAAAAAATAACGTTAATGTTGACGTCAACAGCTTCCTCTTGTTTTCTCACAGTCATAAACAGATGTAGAGCTCCGACTCCTGCAAGAGGAGGAGGAGGAGGTCAGTCACAGTCCATAAATAATAATACATTTTGTTTGAACGGTGCTTTTAGAGGAAAAGGATTGAAAGATTACAAAGAATGACTAAAAGATAAAAACATGTCGCACATTGAAAGCTGTTGTGAAGAGGTGAGTTTTGAGAAGGGATTTAAAAGTCTGTGCACTGACGGACTGGGGGAGAGAATATAATAATGATAATAAAATATAAAACACAAACATTGAAGTTAAACAACATGACTTTTCTTTGATGCTCAGAAAGTAAAAATAGTGTTTTCTGGAGTGTAATGAACATTTTAGCCTCATGGGGGCGCCACACACAAACAACCTAATGCTGAAGTGTTTGATCTGTGATCTTATATTAATGTAAAAAGATAAAACATCTTATTGTTTGGTTTGTGTGTGTGTGGGGGGGGGGACAATGAGGATACGTACACTGGAGCTGGAGTCGAGGCTCCTTCTCGTCACCGTGTCGACCACATCCGGCTTTTTCTTAACAGAAAGTTCACTTTGTTTGGTCCTGGAAACAATAAGAATAAAATGGTTTAACAGAAAATCATGTTGATAATAATTCTCAACTAATTGATAATTGATTAGTAATTAAAAGCTGCAGATGAATCAATAATGAAAATAATTATCAGTTAATATGATAAAGCTTTATCCCCAGTGTCCAGTCTCTACCTGTATAACGGCCACATGCTCAGGCCTCTGTTGTCCCTCTGAGCCGTCGTAGACGTCGCTTGCTCCGCCAGCTCCTTCAGGAAGTGGAAGAGCTTCTCTGACTCGATGCACTGCTTCCTGAAAAATAACATCATGTTCTTCATATACACACGACTCAAGTTCCATATTCTGAAAAAACAGATGCTGCTCCTGATTCTTACTACAAACTAAAATAAAAGACAGAAGTAAGTTAATTCATTTGTAGATTGTAAGAAATGTTGATTCTGTTGATTTTGGGTTTTGTGACAATCCAGTCAGCACAGCTGCAAGGGCAGAGCAGAAACACACAGGAACAGTCAGTCAGTGTATATATGTAAACACTGCATGAGGTGAAGTAAACTCACGGAGCTGCAGGGGACGGAGCTTCGTCTTGTGCTCAGCTGCACATGATAATAAACAGGCACAGCAGTGTGACGGTGGAGCAGCGGACGTACTCACATGTGAGCCACAGACACCACGGTGCTGTGCTTGGACTGAGTTATCAGACAGGTCTTGGTCAACAGGGACTTCAGGAACATCTCCAACGCCCGAGCTGATCTCTGAGGTTCAGGACGCCACCGCTGCACGACTGAGGCCACACACACACACACACACACACACACACACCACACCACAGGGTCACACCACACAACAGATTCTATCGCCTGCAGGGACGTTTTTACCGTTTTTGGTGCTAAGGCAGATTAAACAGCAGATCCAGGACTTTTACTATATTTTATGGAAAATAAGTAATTTAGGTTATCAGACCACTTCATGTTTTCTTCTATATTTTTACTATAAAAATGCGTTTTATTAAATTGCTGATTGTGAGGTCTTTCTTTTAATTTAAGTCTCATTTAAGATGTTGTATTTTACTGAGTGAGGACGGAACTTTCACTGCTTCACAGAGCGACAAAAACTGGGAAAAAGAAGAGTTAGTGAGACTTTTAGTTGCCAATAATAATTCCTCACAAATGTTTAACTGTAAAATATGAAAACAAACAAGTAGACTAATAATCGTACATTCAGCAAACCGTTCAGAATAAGCTTTGATTGGGTTTATATTGAATATTAGAAGATGTTGCACGCCGACTACAACTCCCAGCATGCCTAGAGGTGCTGAACCTGCAGGTCTGAAAGGATACAGATGATCACGGGAACCGCCGACGCAATCCTCCCCACCTCTGTGTCCTTCTGCATGATCTTCTTGATGCGACTCTGCGACAAATAACAAAAACACAGATTCTCACACCCACCTTAAAAACAAGTTAAGATGCTGCATTTGTGTGCTCCTCGTAAACTCCTGAACTCTGTTTGAATTGTCTCATTTAGTTTGTTCCTAACTGAGTGAAACGACCCAGAAGGAATTCAGCAGCCGCCATAACAAGAGCTGTTTGAATTCTCTAAATAAAGTTTTATTCTCCTGACATGATCCATAGATCCTCCTCCTAAATAATTACAAATATAAAAGTTACTTCAATCCCCCTGATTGGAGAATGCACACAAAGATTAATCCTCTCCACTTATTTAAGGTTTTCTCCACATATACTCCTCACATTATTATATTATTTCCACATGTCAGTCCTGTTTGTTATTTCCTGTGAGTAGCTGATGGTTAAATGTTCCCTCAGGACGTGTGCTTGTGTTCTGACTCTTCTCTGAGGAGCCGGACTCAACGTGTCGGACCTCCAGCTGTGAACAGATTCATAAAGTGAAGCTATTATTACTAATCAGTCCATTTTGCCTGATTTTAATATGAACGCATGAAGCTGGAGGAGATGATGAACATGACGAGACAGAAGTTAAGTATAAAAGACTTCAGATCACTTCTCTTCAACGCTGGAGGTAACAACACGAGCAGCATCAGTGAATCTGTGACAAACACCGAACCTCCCTCCGCTGCTGATGTGGATTCACCTCATTGACTCAATAAAGTAAAAGACTGTCTCCACCACCACTGACATGTTTTTACTTTGCTTTGTCTGGTCAACAATCAAGACTTCCCACTGTCCCTGAACGCAGCATGAGCTCCCTCACTCGGTGCTAGCGTCAGTTAGCATGTTAGCATGTAGCCGGTTAGCATGTAGCCGGTTAGCTCCGGCGGTTTTCTTCCGCTGTAACGCAGGAAGGAAACAAACACTCACCGGGGGGAATCGAACGTTGTACTTCCGCTTGTGTCCGGGCATCTCGGTCGCTTCAGTCCGAACCGGACCATCGCATTTCTCATGTTTTCACCGAGAAGCTCCGCGGAGGCCATTTGTTTACCTGCGGCAGGAAGACACGTGACGAGGGGTGACACCTGAGGTCAAGGCCCGTGACCCCCGACGTGACCCCGTGACCCCGGGAGCTGTTTGCATTGTATATTTCATACACACATGGTTTTTAACACTGTATATATGTGGTTCACATCCCATTTACTTTGTTTATATCCTGTTCACATTGTACATATATATTTTATATGGTATAGATATCATGTTTACGTGGTGTATATATGTTTTTTATGATTGTATTTATCATATTTACATATTTCTTTACTTATTACTCTTTTACCAACTCATCTTATTTCCACTGTCCCCTTCACTGCTGCTGTGAAGTTTGTGAGACATAAAAACGGATTTTGAGATTAAAGATTTATCTCATCTTGAAATATTTTAGATAATGTAGCGTTTTTAAGTTTTGATAAATGCTTTTACATTTAAATGAATTGTGTTTGAACAGTAACTGAGTTAATTTGATTAAATAAATAATCTTTTTATTTGTTTAACGGCCTCTTTAACGACTTGTTCTATTTGCACAAGCAGGAATAAGGAGGTAGAATCCGGTGCAGATATTGTTTGCACTTGAAATCCTGATAATCTGCAGTTTATTACTCTGTCAACTCGTTTTCTTTTGCTTGCGGCTTCAAAGGTCAAAGATAAGACTCATAATTATTCACTGCAAAGGTCACACGACATTAAACCGACCCGACCAAAGTCTCTATTATTATCCCTCTTTTTCTGTGATTGGGAGAAAGACGCAGTCATGCTGCTCTGGCTTCTGTGTGTTTTCTGTGTGTTTGCCACTCGTCATGTGAACGGTAGGTGATTAAATACACGTGTGACTGTTTATGTATTTTCTTGTTCCTGCCGGTGAAACTCACTTTTAATGACTTCACCGTGGATTTAAACCAGTTTTTGAACAGAATCTGTATCTAAATGTGTAATTTCTCTCTCACAGGCCAAACGCTGAGCGGAGGAGAAGACGTCCTCAACCAGGTATTCTGATGCGTCTCCATCCAAACCGCCGCTGCTGCGAGTCAGTGTGGACACGTTAGATAAAACCAGTCGAGTTGGTAGAGGACACAGGTTTCATTCCATTAGAAGGTCGACTATTTCACTGGTGGGCCGATAAAAATCTGACGATATGAGTCTTTCGGTATCAGCGTCTGTGTTCGCAGATATGAAAACGTTTTTATTTTACAAAATAGATGATGCAGAAAAGATATTTTAAGTAAAAAATATGTTTATTTTCCTGATTCGAGTTCTATATGTTTGTTTGCTTTTGTGTTTACTTTTTTATTTTGAATTAGGTTCATGGTTAAATTGTAGTTCCTGTAAATCCCAGTCGTAGAGCTGAACAATCTGTGCAACGTCCTCTGCTCTTCTTTGTTTGGTTTGATAACAAACTCTCAGGAATCATTGCCAACGTTTTTAAAAATACATAAATCTACAAGTATACGAGTATAAGAATTTAGTTTACTCCTGAATATTGGTGTCGTCATTTGCCTCAAACATCCAGACCTGAAGTGAGCTCCAGACATCACAACGATAAACAACACAACTAATTAATGTAAAATCATGAATGATATTTCACATAGAAGGATTTTATCTCCTAAAAACTATTTTTTCTTTTGGTCTTTTTCCTGCAGGATGTTTCTGGATCAGATTTCCTCCGGCGTCGTCTTCATCCTCTGTTTCACTGCGCTGACGTGAGTCCGTCTCCAACCGTCCCCTCCTCAGGTACCTGTCTCCTCTTATAACATCTGTGGGGTCGAATCCCTTTAAAGTGAGAACAGCTGCACTGCAGGTTTACATCCGCTGAGAAAAGTGACTCCATTGTTTTATGTCTGTTTTTTAATAATTTATGTGTGAGTGTGAAAAAAGCGCAAAAGAATCTCTGAAATTCAGATAAAAATAGAAATATAAACCTTTGTTTTTATTCCCTACAGACACCTCATGCTGGATTTTTATCAGGAGAATAACTCTGCTTTATTTTTTAGGATTTATTCTATAATGTTTTTAGTGCCTTTGAAGTTTTTTCCTTCTGTTTCAGTGGAATTTGTCAAAGCTGCAGACGTGAAAGTCATCGCTGCTCTGGGAGACTCTTTAACTGTGAGTGAACAGACAAATGTATATGATGTTCAATCATTTTAATGGGAGATATATAATTCTAATTTGTATTTGCATAATAATATTTCTCTCTCTTGTTGCAGACGGCTATTGGAGCTAATGGCTCCACAATTGCCTCGGTACCTTTTGAATTTCGCCAAGTTTCCTGGAGGTAAATCTGAGATCTCTGTGTTTTTCTACCTGTGAAACCAACAACTCCTCCTTTCACTTGAATATCCTGTCAGAGGTCAGAGGTCAGAGGTCAGAGGTTATAGTGACATAACTCAAACGAATCCAGTTTGTTTTACAACTGTGTTCAAGTTCATTTCCCTTCATCTTATCTAATCAGTCAGATTAGAAATACTGTTAATTAGAAAATTTGTTTTCTATTATTAGGACTCTTGTTATGGTTCCGATTTACAATCCCTGTCGCTTTCTCTTCTTTCTCTGCAGCATCGGAGGTTATGGGACTTTTCAAAATGTCATTACACTGGCAAGTAAGTTGTAGTGAGTGTGTGTTTAGTGGTTTACAGAATGAACAACTCAAAGGTTCACCAGAGCAGAAGTAATCAAGGTTCCAGTGTCTGAAGCCCACAGACCACAGGAAGTCATCTTTATCCTGAAATCTGTTTTCCCTCGTCTCTGTTTCCAGACATTTTTAAACTCTTCAATCCCAAACTGTTGGGTCCGGCCCCGATGATGACGATGCACAGTCGACCCACGACCGTCAACGAGACCGGCTTCAACTTCGCCGTCACCGGCCACAACACGCTGTGAGATCTGTTTTTACCTGTTTCTCTCTTTTTGATATATATATATAATATAATATGAGCCTCACTGAGGATATATACTTATTTTTATTACAAATTTTTTAGACCAATGTTTCAGCTGGATATACTTTTTAACATATCCTTATTCTTCTTCTTTCTATATATATTGTATTTTTTTTCTTCATATTTCTTATATTTCTATTCATAATTCTCTAGGTCTTTATATATTTCTATTTTTGGTTGAAGCGTCTGTAAGAATCCCAAATTCCCACACAGTGATAAATAAAGTATTTCTGATTCTGATTGTTGAGTTAATTCAAATCAAGTCTGAATTAAAAGAATAAGTAAATAATTCTGTGAAAGTTGCAGAGAATAGGATTAAAAAAATATTCTAAAATAGAAAATGTTAACATTAAATTAGATCTAAACTGATGGATGGTGGGACAGGATCTAACGTGGGGCAGCAATTGGGTTAAATCCCAAAACATTGAAAGTGAGCTGGAGGAAAATAAAGGATTTATTTTGCAGCATTGTTTTAGTTGCAGTTGAGAAAATCCTTCAAGATATTTTAGCTGAGACTAATTACAGCTGCAAATCATTTGATAAATACATGATAGAGTTTTATTGACGTGAATAAAGCTGGTGACTCATCACCGTGTGTCTACAGGAACGTCTCCGATCAGATAAGACACATGATTCACACGTTCAAGTCGTATCCAGTGAGTATCAAGGTTCAGACGTTTTTAATTTGACGATTAATATCTCGTAAACGTGAAAATGAGAAGTTTCTCCTTCAGGGTCTGAACTTCCTCGAGGACTGGAAGGTGGTGACGATGCTGATCGGCATGAACGACATCTGTGATTACTGTAAAAACAAGGTGCTGACAGTTTGACCTGAAATATATGATTATTATTATTATTAATCTCCTCTTCTACTCCTCTTTATTCTTGTGAAACTAAATATGATAAAAATGTTTATTTAAATAGAGGCAGGAGACAGAAAATGGGATATTTATTAAATGTTATAAATTAAAAGATGTGTTTTAAGAAAAGTTCCCGATGTGTTCGATCTCTCCACAGATTTTATTCTCACCCGACAATTTCATCCGCCACATAACAGAAGCTCTGGACATGATGATGAATGAGGTGAGATTTAATAAAGATATCAGTAAGAAATCAAAAGCATCAGAGGGACGATATTAACCCTTCACGTACACTTCGCTGTACACGCAACAATCAGACTTATTTACTATGGAATAAAACAAAAAAGCTTTAATTTGGTCAGAAGGAGGTTTTCCGAGATACAAGGGAAAGATAACAAAGCTTTAATCAGTATAATTCAGCCTCGTAGTCACAGCATTCAATTACCATAATTAATAACTATAACAGCTGAGCAATGTATTTGGAGTTTATTTAGCAAATGAAGCCAGATACTGGGCGGCTGTGGCTCGGAGGTTGATATATAATAATATTGATAATGATGATGATGATAAGAAAGATAATATGAAAGAAATGATCAAAAACAAACAACATCCAGTTAGAAATCAGGCATCAAGAGGCTTTTAATGCTTAAATTATGTTTGAAGAAATGATTTAAAGAAAAGTAAAGAGCTGGAAAGTAGTTCCAGAGTCTAATGGCACAAACTCGTTACCAGTCTTGACTTTAGGACTAGTTAGTGTTGGTTAAAGATCTTGGTTTATGGTTTGGAGCCCTACAGAGTTAGTGTCTCTGGGGTCCCGACCTTGCTGGGAGAGCAGCTGGTACGTCAACTGGAGGGTCGGTAGATCCCAGCTCGTCCAGTCCCCAGTTCCCGAGATTCCCTGGGCAAGAAACTGGAGCCCAAGTTTTACGGCCGAGCCTGAAGCTCTGTGTGAATGAGTGAGTTACAACTGTACTGGGAAGAGCTTTAAATACCTTCCACTCAGTGGGAGAGACGGCCGCTCTGAGAAACTCCCGATATCTCCATTTCAACACGAGCATAACAACATGCTTTTGTGCTCTTTTGGAGGCAGCGAGTGAAAAGGTCGGGAGGTCGACGACACGTTTAGGATCCAGCCTCGGGGGATCACTGACGTCTGCAGCAAATGTCAAGTCAGCACGGCTCATATTTGTCAGGATATTTTCAGGCTGGACCAACGACCTCGACTCTAAACTGACTAAAAATACACAAATTAACAGATTCATTCAGCCGGTGTCACAAATCAAACACACACACACACGAGGTTCTGTGGAGGATCTCTTTACTCACTCTCTATGGTTCAGATCTTACACTTTGTTCAGTCTCTTACCTGGTTCAATACACACTCTCTATGGTTCAGATCTCTTTACATCTGGTTCAGATCACATCTATGGTTCAGACTCTTACACACTCTATGGTTCAGATCTCTTTACACACTCTATGGTTCAGATCTCTTTACACACTCTCTATGTTTCAGATCTCTTTCACACACACTCTCTATGGTTCAGATCTCTTTACCACACTCTATGGTTCAGACTTTCACACTCTCTATGGTTCAGATCTCTTTACACACTCTCTATGGTTCAGATCTCTTTACACACTCTCTATGGTTCAGATCTCTTTACACACTCTCTATGGTTCAGATCTCTTTACACACTCTCTATGGTTCAGATCTCTTTACACACACTCTATGGTTCAGATCTCTTTACACACTCTATGGTTCAGATCTCTTTACACACTCTCTATGGTTCAGATCTCTTTACACACTCTATGGTTCAGATCTCTTTACTCACACTCTATGGTTCAGATCTCTTTACACACTCTCTATGGTTCAGATCTCTTTACACACACTCTATGGTTCAGATCTCTTTACACACTCTCTATGGTTCAGATCTCTTTACCACACTCTCTATGGTTCAGATCTCTTTACTCACACTCTCTATGGTTCAGATCTCTTTACACACACTCTATGTTTCAGATCTCTTTACACACACACTCTATGGTTCAGACTCTACACACATCTCTATGGTTCAGATCTCTTTACACACTTCTATGGTTCAGATCTCTTACTTACACTCTCTATGGTTCAGATCTCTTTACACACTCTCTATGGTTCAGATCTCTTTCACACCTCTATGTTTCAGATCTTCCTCTCAACACCATGGTTCAGATCTTTACTCTATGGTTCAGATCTCTTTACACACTCTCTATGGTTCAGATCTCTTTACACACTCTCTATGGTTCAGATCTCTTTACACACTCTCTATGGTTCAGATATCTTTACACACTCTCTATGGTTCAGATCCCCAGAACCATCGTGAACGTGGTGCAGATTCTCCCCATGAAGCCTCTGAGAGACGTCCAGAGACCGACGCTGGGATGTCAGCTTCAAAAGTTACGAACAAAACAAACATTCTCTTCTTCTGGTTCAACCTGCTAATCTTGATTCAATTATTATATCATGTTAATAAGGTTTGACTAGCTCCCTTATAAAGATTGTTATTATAGATAAGTCTCTGTTTAATCACTCAAGCAGCCGCTTAGCTTCATTTCCCTCAAACTTAAAATCCTATAATCTTATTCATGTTCATATTCAACCAGAACCAGCAGGAAATCATATTTACCTTTTTAAGAGAGTTTTTTAAATAAAATATTTTAGAATATACTGAATTGTATAGCATGTATTTACGTATTTAGATGGTATTATTTCATTGTATCCATATTGTAGTATTTATATTTATTCTTATATTTATGTCCATTTTAACCGCATTTCATTATTTCATCTTTATACTACTATTTGTATATATCATATAATATTTATGTATTTATATTGTATTATATACATCCTGTAGAATTTAATCATATACATGCTGTAGTATTTAATCACACAGTGGTATATATTCAGTATTGTAGTGTCCAGGATCTTTACTTCACCGGCTTCATGTCAGAGTCGAAGACGACAGCTCATACCTGATAATCTGATAATCTGATAATGTGACAACCTGATGAAATGATAATCCAGTCGTGTGATAATCTGATGAAGTGTTAATCTGATGAAGTTATGATCCAGTCATGTGATAATCTGATTATCTGATCACAGGAGATTCTGCTCGTGTCTCGTTCAACCTGAAGAAAACTCCACTGAGCTGAAGGAGCTGGTTGAGATTAACTATGAATTCCAGGTGAGTCTCTGTTCAGTGACGTGTGAGGAGCCGCTGCAGTGAAACGTTTGATAAATATGATCAAATCTCGAGCAGGAGAGTGGAGCAGAAATATTAATACTATCCATAATCTGTCATTGTGAACCAATAAGATGAATTCATATATTAGATTCATGACATGTTGCCTTTTTTAACATTGATTCTTTCCAGAGACGATTAGAGAAGCTTCTGCACAGCGATCGCTTCTTTAAAAACGACTTTGCTGCTGTTCTGCAGCCGTACTTAGAGAACGCAGAACCACCCAGACTTCCTGTACGTCTCACACAAACACACTAAGTTTTCTCTTTTTAAAATAACCACCTTTATGAACTAAAAACCTTCTGTCTTGACTTCAGGACGGGACAATTGACTTGAGCTTCTTCACGGCAGATTGTTTCCACTTCACTGTGAAGGGACACGAGGAGCTGGCGAAGGGACTGTGGAACAACATGGTGACGCTTAAAGATTTTATATATATTTATATTATACTGTGAAAGTAACGTTTATTTAGTACAGCACCTTTCACAGAGCTAAAAAAAAAGTACAGCTGTTAAGATTAAACTAGAAAAGAGTGAGACAGGCCCAACAGTCTTATTATGAAATCCACATTTAAATCCACTAGATCCAGATTTTTATTTGGATGCAAACTGAATCTCACACTCTGATAAATATCAAGTTTATTTGTCATATTAAAGTTGACACAGGGTCAATGGTGCAATGAAAAGTGATGGACAGGTCAGCTGGGACTGTAATGACCTCTCAACTCCATGTGAGGTCACCTGGAACAAACATGAGACCACAGCAGGTTGCTCAGACTAATATATCCATGTTTGCATCAGAGGTTGTTTTAAAGGTGAATTTAAAATCACACAAACTGTTTAACTATATAAAAACTCAACATGAATTGTTATGACACTGACTGTTTCCTTAGTTCCAGCCTGAAGGAGCCAAAGAGACGATCGAGACGTTTACAGACCCGTTGAAACTCATCTGTCCACCAGAAGTACGAGACACATGAGGAGTTTTTCACGTCTGTTCGTGAAACACGTTGATGTGAGCATGTTTTTATTTATATTTGTATTTCTCACTCTTCTGCAGGATCATCCTTACATCTACACCAGACCCACAGGTGCATCGTCTGCTGCGGCCCTGAGTCGTGTCTCCGTGATGCTGATGTCTCTGCTGTCTGTGTCCCTCATGTTTTATTTACTGTAATTCAATATAATACCTGGATTAAAGATTTAAGATCCATAAGAGCCTCTGACCCTAAATCATAAACACTCAGGGACGTTTAAAAGGGAAATATCTGATTTATCTTTTAGAAATAAGACATAAGAAAAACAAAAGTCAAGTAATACTATATTTATAATGCAGATTTATTTTGAAATGAGTAAATTCTGTGGTCATGATCTGATCTTTGCTGACAATTTAAATTTTAAATTAAATAAAGAAGTTTCACTCCACAGTGAGACAGATGTGTCCAAACATCCACATCCTGTTATTAACCTGAAAACCTTATTTCAGAATAACTGAATCTTCTCGTTTACAAGCTGCTGCTGTTGATCAAATCTCTAAAATATAATTTTTTATCCTTTAATATCTTGTCAATGTTGTTGTGTATACGTGCGGCTGAGTTGTGTGTCTGCCGTCATTGTAACCAGGACAAACTTGACATTGGAATATTCTGTGGTGCAAATGATCTGAATAAACTCAAAGTGAAATACAACCGTGAGGATCAATTGGTATAAGAAGCAAAAAAACGTATTTTTAACTAATGATACAGTTTAACTGTAAATAAAATACAATAATCAGTTAGAACTTTTAACTTTATACCTTTTCATCAGTATTTCAAATTCATTTTATTTCAGCACATTTTATGTTTCTTTCAACTTTTTTTTCTGACAAACTTATGAGAAAATAAATCTATAGATAGATAGACAGACAGAGAGACAGAGAGAGACACAGAGATAGAGACAGACAGAGACAGAGCGACAGACAGAGACAGACAAACATATAGACATATAAATAGACAGAGAGACAGAGATATAGATACATAGATAGACAGAGAGAGAGAGAGAGAGAGAGAGAGAGAGAGAGAGAGACACAGACAGACACAGCCAGACAGGAGAGACAGACAGACAGACAGAAGAGAGAGAGAGAGAGAGAGAGACAGACAGACAGAAAGATCAAAAGACAGAGAGACAGACAGACAGACAGATAGAAAGATCAAAAGACAGAGAGACAGACAGATAGAAAGATCAAAAGACAGAGAGAGACAGACAGAAAGATCAAAAGACAGAGAGACAGACGACAGACAGACAGACAGAGAGACAGACAGAGACAGACAGAGGACAGACAGAGAGACAGACAGAGAGAGAGAGACAGAGAGACAGACAGAGTGACAGACAGACAGACAGACAGACAGAGAGAGACAGAGAGACAGACAGACAGACTAGAAAAACAAACCTCTAAACACACATGATTTAGAGTGTGGGCTGTAGTAGCGCGGTGTGGCCGCCGGCGGCAGCAGAGCCACTGTTTACAGGCAGAGAGCAGCAGGCTGCACGAGCTGTGGACGCGTGGAAACCGGAGGTCGCAGGAGAAGCTCGTGTAAAGTTGGTGAAACTCGCGGGTGAAGCGGTTCGGGTCGTGCGGGTCTCATGGTGACACTCTACCGGCTCCCTGGTAACGACTCGCCGGCTTCAGAGCGTCGATCCGGGCGGTAAATCGCCACATTCCGCCCGCGGACTCCTGCACGCTCGCTAGCTAGCTAACAGCTAGCTGCAGGAGCTACTCGGCTAGCTGGCTAGCGAGGTCCAGCCCCAGAGAGGAGTTGTTTACCCCAAGTTGTGGATGCGGTCGCCCCCCGAGCTGCCCACGACTTTTCTCCGGGACCAGAGGGCCAGGACCCCCGCGGCACACTGGATTTAACACCGCGAGCTGTTAGGAGACCAGCAGGATGTCCGCAGAGGTCGAGAGCAGCCAGGTCGACTCCGGTCTGACAGCGGAGAAGAACCAAAACAAGTCCGAGGCGCAGAGGGAGCCGCCGGGGCAGAGGGGCTCCGACAAGCCGCTGCAGGGCGGCTCCGAGGCGGACCGGAGCCCCGCGGACACCCACAGGAAGTGCAAGGAGAACGACAAGGAGAACGACCAGAGCGGCGACGCGGACGCGGCTGTGGAGGCGGCGAAGAGGAACGTTGTGGAGGCGCCTCCGCCGAAAGTCAACCCGTGGACGAAGAGGACCACGGGCAGGGTCGCCATCAACACCATCAGCTCCCAGGACAAAGGTGAGGAGGAGGGGAGAGGGGGGGGGCTTTATCCCATACACGTTACAGTGGAGCAGAGTGAAACTTTGTACAATGTTCGGACGGTCCGGGTCGCGGCGGCCGGAGCTGAGCACGTTGCTGCCGCAGCGTGTGACAGCTTCTCTGCGGGGGTGGGGGTCCTCCTGAACCCACCCGGGCCTGTCCCACTTCGGCCCGGGTTCATTTCCACCACAGCCCCGTGCACTCATTCGACTGTCAGCTCGGTGCTGAGGTGTAGCTGGTGCCATGTTCGCCCCATCCCCCTGCTCGGATTGCTCCCTGAGCACCACGTGTTGATTGCTGACAACTGCTACTTCTTTAGCCTGCGAGCTCCCACCAGCTACCCCCACCCCCCCACTCGGCTCCACACAGGAGCTCATCGGCGTTAAAAGCAGCACATGGTGGGGGGGGTGTGGGGGGGTTATTCTCGTGGAGTGCTGTGTTAGTGCTGCAGGGCTCGTGTAGCCGTGTGGAAGCTAGTCAGGCTAACGGCTGCTGCTGTAGAGACACGTTGTGCATGTCCAATGGCCTGGCTGCCTGCAGGTCCTCCCACCAGCCTGCTCCCACCAGCCTGCTCCCACCAGCCTGCTCCCACTGTCACCAGTTCAGAGAGCGTGGGCGAAGTGGCCGGACAGGTGGAGAGGTGCTGCAGGAGCTGGTTCAGTGGTCATCAGACACAGTGGATGCACTTTAGATTACTCTTATTATTTAGTTAATTGTTTAGTTGGATTAAGTCTCCACCATGACACACTTTGCAATTAAGACAAACCAGTGGCAAAGCAAATAATGACTCTCGAAGGGATAGTTCAGGGAAAAGTGAAACTGTTTACACTTTTTGTAAACAGTGTTACAGCCAAATACAATTGAAGTAGCTGGGGACAGATAAAAACACAACGTTTCTCCATATATTAGATATTATATATTAGATATATTGACATATATTCCGTTACATAACAGAGAAAATTACCAAAGTGATTAATTTACAGTTGAAATGGCGACGAATCCATTAATTTCCTCTGATTAACAACCGAAAACTTAAATACATTAAATTTGCACTGGTGCAAAATGGAGAAAAACAACAAATCTTCCCATTTGAAAAACTGCAACTAATAAGTATTTATTTAGTTTTATTTAATTAAAATGAGTTGTTTGTTATTAGTTTATAACTTAAATCTTTGTATTGAAGATCTACTCAATCGATAATAGTTTAAAAGTTAATTATTTAAAATGTATTTGTACTTTTTTAAACTTAACCAGTAACAAAACTTAAAGGACCACATGAAGTTCTGTGAAAGTGTCCCTGGCATCATCAGAGTTAGCTTAGTTTCAACTCCAGGCTTTAAAGCAGTAACTGAAGACCTGTGTTACAAAATGTACAGTTTGGGCGATGGTAAAGTAAAACATTGGGGGGGGGGTGGAATCCTAATGGTAGGTGCTGTTGCATTGTGGGTAATGTAATAGGATCCATGGTTTTTGGTTTGTGACTCATACTTGGGAGTAAAATCCCGGACGCTGCCCGTCTCTCCTGCTTCGTGTTTTCTCTTTCGCTGCAGCCTCAACTTGAAGTTTGCCTGAACTTGGGAGTTTGATGTTGACAAACTTCAGATTGATTAAACTTTCAGTGTGTCTGATTAACCCATTTATTCAACACCTCATCGTTTCCCCTGCCAGTTTAAATGTTGAAACAATTCCCCCGGATACGTCCACTCGTTCAGATGTAAAAACTGTCAAAACTGTGGTGGTGTTGAATTGAGCCTGAATCTGAGTTGTGAATGTGTGGCAGAGCACATAGCGACCGGAGGAGCTATATTTGAAGCGTTCCACTCTGGCAGGAGAGCAGGCATCGTTTTACAGCGCTACTGTACAGGCAGCTCTGTGGGTGGACGTCTGCGGGCTCGCTCATGCATACACCCAATTTGTATGGAAGCCCCGGCCCCTGCGTCGCTTATCAATCCGACCATCCCCTGCCGAGCGATAGGGACTGTCAGGCTGCAGCGGGCCACTCCCAGCGTGCAGCTGCCTGCAGAGACGCAGCCGCATACCGCTGCTGGCTACACACAAAACACCCTCGACTCGTTCAGTCGCTCAGTCCCTTGGGGGGAGGAGGA
The DNA here is from genome assembly GCF_022539355.2 of Hippoglossus stenolepis. Classification (NCBI taxonomy): domain Eukaryota; kingdom Metazoa; phylum Chordata; class Actinopteri; order Pleuronectiformes; family Pleuronectidae; genus Hippoglossus; species Hippoglossus stenolepis. Next base: position 2,557,968 of record NC_061492.1, read on the forward strand.
TATTTATTCGTTCTGTACTGACAGAAATTCCCTGCGCTACACACACACACACACACACACACACACACACACACACACACACACACACACACACACGACGCACTGAGCAGGGCAATAGTACATGACTCAACTTTCTGACTCCAGCGTGGAGCAACCTGCTCACCTGCGCCAAGACTGGAAAAAAGGGGGATTTAGATTTGACTCTGTTCTGGTAAATATGATGATGTCACTTTCACTCACTGACTCTGTGTCTGCAGATCAACAAAACGCTCTGAAAGTCGTCCGAGCCAGCAAACCCAGGACGAGAAAGTCCAGCAAGGTAACGAGGATCTTTATTCTTTTGTTATTTATTCCTTTTTCCAAATCTGTTTGACATTAAAGTTGTCACAAGCCGGAGCCTCCAGAAGCTGCAGTCAGGAGTCGTGGAGGCGTTGGAGCGGCTCCTGTCACCCACTTGTAAATAAACCACCATGTTTGAAGTGATCACATGTTCCTATATCACCAGGCTTAAGTTCTGCCTGCTGGTGAAATGCAGGATGGGAAATCAACATCTGCTGCTGGCGGCTTGTTTTGTTTGCTTTTCTTTGTCATTTCAGATAATCATGTTTCTCAGAAAGTTTTCACAGGTTTTTCGTCCCTGGCGCTACGACAGCCTTGACACAACAGCACAATTACCACAATATTAATTCATGTTTTATAAATGTATATCACAGTATTTGCAATATCAACATTTAAAAACAAATTGTTTTCTATATGTGAAGCAGAAACTTATTATTGATGGTTTGTAAGATTGTGAAAAAATTATCAACATAGTTTCCCAGAATCTAAATTAAACTCTTCAACTGTCTTAGTTCAGAAACCAAAAGACTTTCAGTGTAGAGCTGAAGCTAATAATTAAATTGATTAATTTTGCTTCTCGCTTCAGAATCATTGATTTGGATGAAAAAGAAAAGTTCACAAAGTCAAGAAAGAAAGACAAAATATGAGTAAAACATATAATCATCTGATTTTTGCAGTAAATACAACTTGAGTAAGTTAAGTTTACACTTTCTAAAATATATTTTTTTAAATTGTAGCACATGTTTTGCAACACATCACTGACTGCACAATGTTCCACTGACCAGCAGGTGGCAGTAATGTGCCACCATCTGCAGCAGTGCACCAGCAAAGAAGCTGAAGAACAAAGTTACTTTTAAACATGGACATAAACAAAGCTGGATTTAATAAACCTTTCAAATATGATATATAACCAAATAGTTTAGGTAGAAGGAAGTTAAACTATGTTCCAACTTAAGGTTCAACACACGAGTTCTGGTGAGAAACAGTGAACGATAACGAGCTTTGTTTGTTGTAAGTAAACTTTACATGCAGCTTTACTAACCAGTGAACTGATTGTAAACAAAACTCAACTTAACACATGAAGCAAGACTCTGCCTTTTCAATTTAAAGGTCTTTTAACGCATAATCATGAATATATAGAAGTTATTAAGATTCACCGATGCTGGTTTTATTTGTTTGGAATGAAAAATGGTCTGTAAAAGATTCCTATGGTTTCTGTTGTTATTTGACGATCACATACATTTAATTCTCAATTTGTGTGAACTAACCTTTTGATTAAGTTACTTCCAAGTGAAGGAAAACTTCTGTCACTTCACCTGCATCAGTTAAGAGTTTTTAAAAAGCCAAAATACCCTTTAAACATCCTTCTTGTTTCCAAAACCACTTTCCTCCCTCTACTAGAGCAGCTGTGATCAGAATATATCAGGATTATTATTTTTCTGACCCTCGTCCTTCTGACCCTGATCTCGTATCAGATTTCCCAAATTTACATCATCCACGTTGCTGGAAAGTGGCTCGGCCTGTTTATCGGTGTTTGCAGTTCCTCCGCAGACGGAGCACTGACCTCTTCCCTCTCCTCCTCCTCCTCCTCCTCCTCCTCCTCCACCTGCTCCACACGCAATGTTGATCTAACCAGTGGAGGTGACAGGGGTCGACTTGTGAAAACTAAAATATCGATCTGTTGTCATTAATGCATGTGTTCATTTCTCTTCATTTTACAGTCGAGTGACTTCAGCGATATCACAAACTGGCCCACACCCGGGGAACTGGCCAAAGAGGTGCGTCGTGTGTGTGTCTGTGATCACGTGTGTGGCCGATGTTAGTTCAATACAACGTTGTGTTAGTTCCCTGCTGCTTTTCTACCAAACACACTGGTTGACTGACACACAGGCTTTTCTGATATGTGCTCACCAGACGGAGCATCAAAAAACACGCAGCCATGTTTTAACAGTCCTCGGTGCTTATTTGTCTCTAAAGACAAATACGAATTTGAAAAATCGTGGTAGTAAATATCCATTAGACTCTTTAAATGAATCCAAGTCCAACAGAAACAACTTATGTTCAGTAGTTAAACTAAATCATTCACAAGAAAAAGGCAAAAGTATGAGTAAAGAATAAAAAAAATGTATACTATACAAGAAATGTTCTTTTATTACTTTATTTTTTTGCGATTTGTCAGATTTTACTTTCCTGATACATTACATTACGTTGTTGGGAAGTTCTACATGAAGTAAATTCACTTTTTAAGTTTCAGAAAAGTTAAAAAAATATATCATATCTACATCTGGTAATCAATCTTTAGTACTGGATTTTACCGTCCAAGCAGATGTTTAATATTTGGCGTAGGAACCAAAAATGTAAAGGCAAAATTAGATTTTTACAAAGGACACAGAACAAACAGATGCAACCAAATTAAAAAAGGGAAATATTAAAGAATACAAAGTTGAATTGTTATTGAATAAAGCACAAATATAACCTGGTGCCTGTCCGTCTCCGCAGCAGCAGCAGAATGTCCTCAACAACGGAAAGAAGCCCAGCTCCTCTCGCGGGGAGAAGGAGAAGACGAGCGAGCGACCGGACAGGAAATCTGAGAGCAGCCACGACGGGGGTGAGAGCAAAGAGAACCAGGAGGCTCAGCCCGACCCGCTGGGAGAGCTGCCCAAAGACGGAGAGTCCAAGACGGCACCGGACGCCAAGAGCGCCAGCCTGAAGAAGAGAGGAGGTGAGGGTGAGGAGGCTTTTCTTTCTCTTTTGGGTTCAGCGGGTTCAGCTGCTGCGGTCCTGGTTTGATTCATTCACGTTTCGTCGCTGTGTCGTGAAGATAAATCTCCAGAAGAAACAACCTTGATCTAAACTTTGTGGTAGAAAGTGTAATGTACGTAGTTCTTGTATTGATGCTGCACGTCTTCCACCGCACAGCGACGACTCAGATCTCTTCTGCATTGAGGGAGCATGTCAATAACTGTATCGATCATGATTGGTTGCATGTTCTGCTGTAATCACCTATTTGCTGCACTTCCACTGATTCACTCCCACTTCATCAAGTCTGAAGCAGAGATAAAGTTAGGATACTGAAAAATACTACAAAACTCCCTTTTAAACCTCTTTTTGAATATTGGACGACTTCATTAATATCAGTTCATGATGTATTTAGACAGTTGGGGCTATTTATTAAGCTCTATATGCTTAATAGATAAAAGGGTTAATATCATATGTGCATATACTTGTACTGTGTATATATAGATATAGACAGCAGCTACTTGTTTTAGTTTTGCATGAAGTCAGGAAACAGGAGGAAGCTGCTGATCTGGTTCAGTCACCAGCAAAACTGATGTTCACAAATTTACATGTTACATCTCGTGTAATCTTTACCGTGTTAATTAAACACACAAAAATATCCATAAATACACATCTTTTCTACATTTTCTATCCTTTGAATATAAGTCATATTGGCAAACATACAGACTTATTCATAAATCTGTCAGGCTCCAATGATTCATCAAGCATATTCCTTCATTTTATATCCAGTTGAGTTGCATTAAGAAGAAGTTTCCTCATCGATTTGATCTTTATATTCGAGTCACACTGAGTTTTATTTCAATTTCAATTTGTTCCAAAATGAAAATCCATTTGGGAACAACCCTCTTGAAGCTCTTGTTTCCGGTTGTGCAATCATCGCTAGGTAACAAACGTAAGTGGGTTTCTCTGCCGCTGGAGGAAGGGTCCCGGGACGACGGCGGCCGCGGCGACAAGACGCCCAGTGGGGCCCACACACGCTCGGACACGGAGCCCAACAGCGACTCCCCCGACCCCACGTCGCCCAATCACACGCTCCATAATAACAGGCCGCATGATAGCAGCAGGAGTAAGTGGCCAGCGGCTCCATGTTTTCTGTGCACGCCTCAGTCTCTGTTTTGCTTCTTCACTCGTGGGTTTGCAGCGTCTCTGTGTTTCTGGGTGTTCGAGCTTTTCTTTTCTTCAAACTAACACGTGGCAGAATGAGAGCATGGTGTAGAAACACAGCGGAGATCAAACTGACAATTCAAACTCCGGTTCAGAGCCTGTGACGTCTCGCTGCTCGTATCACTCTGGAGGTTTTCTATTAAAACTCCAAAAGGCACCAAAATAAATTGACCTTTTTTAAATCCAGTAACCTGGGTTTTTATTGTCATAGTTTTATTTATTTCTATTGGTTATCATAGCATTTGAAACACCCAACTTTATATCTGAGGTTTAAGGAAGTCAGATATTCACTCACGTTGTAAATTAACAAAACTAAATCATTAAGATAATACCTGATGGGGGGGGGTACGTGCGGACAGTGGACTTGAACGTTTTGTGGTCCGCAGGTTGGAGAAGTGGGCCGCGGGACTTCGGCGACGAGGCCGCCAGCGTCCGAAGTGACAGTGGGAGCGTTCGTGGTGGAGTACGAGGCCGAGGGAAAGGTCGTGGGCGCGGGAGAGGTCGTGGACGAGGTTTGTTTTTTAAATACTTTTACACTGGTTTACGTACAAGTCCCACAGTCATAGTGATGGTGCTATGTTTTGTTTCGTATAGAGAAGCTTTGAGTTTTATTTCGGCAGCTTTCCAGAAAGTTTTTCATCACTTTCTTTTCCATAAAACAACGTTTCAAAGCTCTCTTGTTATAATCACTGCACAGATGAGTTAACCATCTAAAAACTTTTCGTTTCTTCTGTTTCTCCTCTGCTCTCTCAGGTCGTTATGAATTCTCCCAGAGCTTCAGAGACTCTCAGTCGTCCGACGGCTCTGCTCAGGCCGACTTCGGCTCCAACATGGTTTACTATTACGACGACGGCAGCAAGGTCCAGATGTACACGGTGGATGAAAAGCTCCTCAAGGAATACATCAAACGTCAAATGTAAGAAAATGACAACTCTCTCCTTCCCTGTTCTTTTAAATCGTGCAGGTTTCAGTACGTTTACCTAAACAACCGACTGGGCGACATGGGAGCAGAAAGACGCTGAACGCAGATCGGAGGAATTGATTCAGATTCTTTTTTTCTTGCCACCATCACCTCCTGAAATGTCCAGAACCTAAATGAGACCTGTTAAAACACAGCTAGCGCACGTTATTGAATAAATAGCTTTCTATCATTTTGAGTGATTCTCACTGTAGGTTTCATTGACTCTCCAATTCTAAAAATAAATAAATGGATCCTAATCTTTGTAATACCACTTATTAGAATGAGACATTCACATTATTTATGTTTGGTTGTATTTTTACAGCTGTTGAGGGATGAATGAGTCACTCAATTGTAATTGGCTCTTGGAAGCTGTGATTAAAGTTGTGCTCCACTTTCTGCTGTGGTTTTAATCAAAACAGGGAAAATACCCTTTGAATCAATAAGTAATGAAAATAATCATATGTAAGAAACAAAAATTAACCTCTTGTCCTTAAAATGTGACTTTTCATAATCCACTTACATTGTTTAAGCTGCTAAAACAGGATGTGCATCAGCTGCAAAAGGTCAAACTCTGGAAATGTAAAAATACTGTGACTAAAAAGAATCTCCTCCAAGCGTCAGTTTCAGAAACGAGTATTTATGGACGTGAGAAGCTCTGAAGTGAAGCGAGTCACAACACGTTGGCCTCAGTTTTATCAGTACGATGGAAAATTATACCTGCAAAGGTCAAGGTGGGAATATTTTTAACCGCCGGAGAAGATTGTGTTTGTGCAGCGCAGCTCCGAGGTGTGAGCGAGTGAAAGAGCGATAACAGAAGTGCAGCGTCGTAAATCTCCCCTGCAGGTCTCCCTGTGACCTGCAGGGGGCAGCGTGCACTGCCCGTCTGACTGACAGCTCTGGCCTCATTACTGAAGCAGACTCAGAATAGTGGAGGGTGAGGTGCGTCCTAAATATAGTCTGAGTGCTGCTGGGGGGATGGGGGGTGAATTATATGCAGGCCTGTGCAAGGAAATGTAGAAAAACTTTTAGGGAGGAGGGAGAGGAGAGAGGTATAAGGGGGGGCATTCTTGTCTTCTCCTCTCTCGTCTCCTTCATGTTATTCAGGCTGCTCACTCAGCCGGCGTTACTCCACATGAAGCAGCCCCTGCTCATCGCCTGCGGGCCGAGCCTGACCTCCGTGCTCGTGTTTGTACGTGCACGCGAATGCGGGGGGGGGGGACTTAAAGTGCTGTGACAAGTAAAGGAGATTTCCGAGATTTCCCCGTCTACAGATTCTGGTTCACAACTCACGAGTCGACGTGTAGAATAGATGAGAGAAATCCTTCAAATGATGAATTATGAAAATAGTTTGATTAACTTTAAATCGATTGACAACGTGGTTGATGTCCAGATTGTTTCAATTTAAGCACTATTCATATATTTAGGAGTGCTCGTATTTAACTGTGCTTCCTTCCTCCAGCGAGTACTACTTCAGCCTCCACAACCTGGAGCGAGACTTTTTCCTGAGGAGAAAGATGGACGTGCAGGGCTTCCTCCCCATCTCCCTGATCGCCAGCTTCCACCGAGTCCAGGCCCTGACCACCGAAGTCAGCCTCATCGTGGAGGTAACGTCACATCGTCCGTCTCCGAGACACAAACTCTGCAATCGTGCGTTGCTCTGCTGCGTCTGGGGATTAGTTTAATTTCATCGTGGCTTCAGGTCAGAAGGAAATCGAGGACGACATCTACAGTCGTGTATTAAGCTTTTAATCCCATTTTGAGAAAAATCAGGTGGAGAACATTTGTAGCGATGCTTGGTTTGGAAGAACCACCCGTGTTAGAGAAAGTGATAAAAACTCCTGGATCCACATCCTGATCCCCTCTCTTGGGTCCTGCCCCCCCCCCTCCACAGAACTTGATGGAAATGGGTTCAGTAGTTTTTAAATATTCCTCCTGATGAAAACGTGACCTCCTCTGTGGAGGTTACAAACACAATAAGACAATTGAAGGCAGTGAAAATGCTGCCACACAATTCATGGATACGAGTGTGAACGTCCTTGTACTAACGCTTCCTGCTCCCCAGGCCCTGAAGAGCAGCACGGAGGTGGAGCTGGTGGACGACAAAGTTCGCTGTAAAATTGAGCCGGAGCGCTGGCCCATCCCCACCCCCCCCGTCGGGGGCTCCCCCCGAACCGACTTCTCTCAGCTCATCAACTGCCCCGAGTTCGTTCCTCGTCAGACTCTCAGCTCCACAAACTCCGGTCAGTGTTCAACTCCGTCCAGCACCAACGTGAAGTCTCTTCATGTTTCTTTATTACGTGTTTGTGTCTTTATTCCTCTGAGCTGCTTCTATTAAAACACATGAATGAGCTGCTCCATTCACCTTCAGCACTATAAACACACACTGTGGTTTGTTTTAACTCACACACACCGTCCGGCCTCCTGAAAACTGATAAAGATCCACTGCTGGAAACAGTCTGATGGTTTAATGTTCATAGTTATGAATGACTCTCTTTGTGGAGGATGAATTAGTGCTAAATCAATTATTAGTGGTTTATTATTCAAGCAGTTGAACAATGAAATTAATTGCTCACAATTTTGACACAAGGAGAATCTGTCACATCATATTTTAAAGCAAAACAGCTAAAAGGGGTTCCATCTTTAATGTAAAGATTTGCTGCTTTTCCCTAAAATCACTGTCAATTAAATATATTTGGGATTTGAAGCAGCGTTCCCTCTTTGACTTGTCACGGTTGTTGTTGATCGACTTTAACGATGAAGAGTTGAGATTCCAGACGTTAGCACCTTGTGGCGCAAATGAGAACTGACAGTGTGAGGTGTGATGTATTTATTTTAAGTGTCGCTAAAGGTCGTCTCCAGTGTTTTTACGATGCCTTTATTCTTTCAGCTTCATCGCCCGTGAAGGAGACTCCTCCTGAGTCTGCCGAGTCTCAGGACTCAGCCGAGGCCGACTCCTCGAGCCAAGAGGAGCTCCCCACCACAGACGTCTTTGAAGACGCCGCCGCCCCCAAGCCGGACCCTGACGCCTGGATCCAGGTGGAGAAACGCCACAAGCAGCCGTCAGCAAAGGCAAAGGTACTGAAAGGGAAAGAGCACTTGGGCATCTTCAGCCCCTCAACACGAGCCGTCACATGCTCAGACAGGTCGTAAACAAACCCTCAGAAAGGACAACTTGGAAAATAATGTTAAAACGTACAGGCTGATCTTCTGCTCGAACTTGAGAACAATGTTAAAATATACCTTAGCTATTTTGAAAAACAAGACGACACTTGAGAAACTAGAAAACGGTTTTGACCGTAGTTGCGATGCAGAGCCACTGTTGAGCGTTTATTTCCTGGTTTCCTGTCGATGTAGTGAACCGTGGTGCAAGAACAGGAAATGACCAAATACTGCCCAAAGGAATCTTGGTTTTGCGTCAGGAAGTGAGTTGGTGCTGCAACAGGAAATCTGAAATTCCTGGATCGTCTTGTCAGCAGGAAACCAAACCACAATAAAATACTTATCACAACTCCGAGAATATTACATTTCAAAGCAAAACACAACCAGGAGAAAAATTAAACACATTTAAACCTCACATGTCTATTTTCCATCCCTTCCATCATCACTGTGTGTTTCCATTTGCCTGTTTCCTGTCTTCTCTCCTTCATCATGTCTCCTCCTCTCCGTCTGTCCCCTCTGTTTTTTCCTCCTCCATCTTTCCACCGGCAGCATGTCAGTGATGATGTGTGTGTTGTAGCCTCCTCTCCTCCCTCAGCGCTCCCACCCGATCTCCTCCCCTCCTCAGTTGAGTACTTCCCTCCTCACTCGCCCCCTCTCAGACTTTCCTCCCCCCCCCCGTTCTTCTCATTTATGTCTTGTCTCGTATTAACTCAACTAAAACAGCCTCGTTCATAATGTGCTGTAATAATTCAGTCATGTTTAGTAAGTCACCAGACCTTTGCTTCAATGTTTAACTTCATTTACAGACTCACACTATCCAAAGTACAACAACTGAGCCGTCACTAATATAATAACATGAGCAGCTCAACAAATGTGTCACGTTACTTCATTATAACTGACGTCGGCTGATTTATTTTTGGAACAGTTCTGTTGGTGCAGTTTTTTTTATTTCTGCAATCTCACATCCTGATTCTTCTCCTGTAGAAACAGGGCGAATAACATAACACTTCAAGTTACATACCAGTGATGTTGTTGTTATTATGGATCTTCTGGTCCTTTTTATTATAACAATATACAGGTTGAACAGGTTTAATTGCTTTTCATTAGTGGTTTTGTGACAGAACCAGGATCTTCACATTGATTTATGAACCAGAATTTGCTCTCAGGAGTTTTGGACATCATCATCGTGCGGTTTAATAAACGTCGTCACACCCTGAATTTAAAATGTGCTTCTGTGTGTTCGCTGTCTCATCCAGGGCGACAGTAAGACGCCTCCCAGCAACCAAGCTCCTGCACCGGCCGTGCCCGACCAGGAGGAGCTGGACTTCCTATTCGACGAGGAAATGGAGCAGATGGCGCCCAGGAAAAACCAATTCACCGACTGGTCAGACGAGGACAACTCGGACTACGAGCTGGACGACCAAGACGTCAACAAGATCCTCATCGTCACCCAGACTCCTCCCCACATGCGTAAACACCCCAGTGGCGACCGGACGGGCAACCACGAGTCCCGTGCCAAGCTCACTACCGACCTCGCCAAAGCCATCAATGACGGGCTGTACTACTATGAACAGGACCTATGGACGGGAGAGGAACAGATCGAGGTCATCAAGGTAAGAAAAACATAGATGCAGATCAGTCACAAAAAGATGAACTCTGACGGCAGCAAAAACACGACCAGGACGAGTGTTTCCTTCCAACGTCTGATTTGTTCTGCCACAGTTTCCTACTGATCTCAAATCGAGAGTCTTTCTCACTCTCGCTGCGTCCGTGGTCTGTAAAAACATCCAAAAGGTTTTCACCGTCCTCTGCAGACGGGCAGAATCCTGCATTAGTTTGGTTGATACGATGAAAACACAAAGGATTTGAAGTTGTTGGAGAACACTTGCTGCTCGGCTTATTGAAATTCAAATACCCTCAACTTCATTGTTTCATGAAGGGAAATCTGCAGATGAGCTGCACAAATAAAACCTGGTGAAATATTTATATATATTTATAAAAACCGTCACGCCACAAGATTAGTTTTAACGTTTCTGGAGCTTACACTTGTATTCACTGGATTTTAATTGTTAAAATGTCAAAACAGAGCTGTTAAACCTCACAGTGAACAGGAGGACAAAAATAAACTGTTCATCGCCCACGATCCTCCAGACGACACACGTGTCACACAGCTGCTTCCAGAGCTCAGCGTCCCACACGGGGCGCGAGGGCCCGGGGCCGGGGAACCTCGTGTGGAGTCACTGGTCTTCTGCTTAGTAAGAGACAGACGCTCTGCTCTCTGTGAGGTCAAAGGTCAATTTCAGTTCAGAAGTCAGAACAAATACAGATGTTGTGATTCTCTATCAGATGATGAATGAGGATTTCAGCTTTAACTCGAAAGAACTGTGACGTCAACATGAGCAGTTATTATTATTATGTAGTGTTTGATCTTTCCCCTGAAACACAGACCACGGAGTTAAGAAATAAACAGAGAGAAGAATTTCAAAAATGTTCCTGTCCAGTGAGAAAAGTTAAAGTCCTGCTGTCGACATTAATATATAATAGAAACAATACGTTTTGAAATCTGCTCTGTATCGTCCTCTGAAAATTTCATATCGACTCTGACCTTCAGTCAATATTTCAAGTCTCAAGAGTAAATATCTTTCAAATAACATTATTTACTCCGTGTAAAATCTTAAAATGTCAGCGGACGTCTTTTTTCTTTTTTTCTTGGATGTTTTTTCAGTGTGTTCAGCTCATTCTGGGCTCAAAGGTCGTCAGCGATGTCGCCACATGTGGGAAACGTCACGCCTGAACACACACACACACACACACACACACCCCCAAGGTCGCCTGTGTTTTTCCTCCTCCTGTTGCTGATGTGTAAAGTTCGAAGTCCGACTCACGGCTGCTGAGTGTCACACCGGCTGCAGCCGCTGCCAACATCATGTATTTTTACCACCATGTCTCACTGTTATCAGTTTAAACAGCATATTTCAAATATTACATAAGTGTGGCGCAGGAATACGGTGATTGTTATTGTCGATTATATACTTTTTTTTCTTCACAATTACAGAGAAAAACTAATTAAAACTCTCAGTAAACATTATAATTTTACCATAAATTGCTTTTGTCCAATTAAAAGTTAGATTCAAAAATATAAATTTCACTATATTGTACAACAAAGAAAAGCACAAATTCCTCACGTTTGAGAAGCTGGAATCAGCAAAATATAGTTTTTTCTTAAACAAATTACTTAAATCATAAATTTATTTATTTTTCTAAAGTTGGCTTATTATAGGAAATCAAATCAGAACCTTGTGAATTGTAATTCAACCGATTTTACTCGTGTTTCTGTGTCTCCGCAGCAGGAAGCGGAGAATTTCAAGAAGCTGAGCGTCATCACTAAAGACGAGTTTGACACTCTCGCCCCCAAAGTGCCTGTTGACCCGAACCAGGAAGTGCCACCTCCTCCGATGCCAGGTGGGTTGACAATCCACTCAGGAGCAGAACTTTACATGTCACATGTAACTTAACAAATGTCCCAGTATTCCCAGTGACAACGATCAGTGGACGATAATCAAGATGTGTGACTAAGATCTTCTCTGGTAACGTGTGTTCTCAGTGGACAGCGCCGCAGAACTGTCCCACTCTCTGCCCACAACGGTCCCAGAGTCGCCCAGCACTCACGAGCCCCGAACCCCCAGAACGCCTCGCACCCCCGGACGCCAGGACCCTAACAAGGCGCCGCGCTTCTTCCCCGTGATGAAGGAGAGCGGCACCGTCGACGGACAGGTGAGCCGGTTTCAGGTCACACGGGGTTTACCTGATTTAAACAAAGGTTTAACAATATGAACGTACGATTATCATGAATGTGTTGTTTTCCTTCCAGATGTCGAGGAAGAAGAAGACACGCCACAGCTCCAACCCTCCACAGGAGGCGCACATCGGCTGGGTGATGGACTCCCGTGAACACCGGCCGCGCTCCACATCCATCAGGTCCGACTGTTGACTTGTTTCTGTTTAACGATGAGATGGAAAAGAAGAACACGGACCAGCCACTGCCGTCTTTCACTGTCTTTGTCTTCTATAAAGAATATAAAAATAAAGATGTGTTTTTAGAGAATAAAGGAGAGAGGTTTTTAAACATGACACTCACTCGATTCTTCTTCGTCCTTCCACAGCAGCTCCAACGCGTCTCCATCAGAAGCGGCGCCGCTGTCGGGAAGCTACGGCTGCACCCCCCAGTCTCTGCCCAAATTCTGGCATCCATCCCACGAGCTGCTGAGGGACAACGGCTTCACCCAGCAGGGTTACCACAAGTACCGCCGACGGTGCCTTAACGGTACAGAACCAGAACCCCCCCCCCCACTCAGTCACGTTTTATTTGATTGTTGCTGGAGATGAGAAGGCGTTTCTGACATGTCTGATGTTTTCCCAGAGAGGAAACGGTTGGGAGTCGGTCAGTCACAGGAGATGAACACCCTGTTCAGATTCTGGTCCTTTTTCCTGAGGGACAACTTCAACAGGAAGATGTACGAGGAGTTCAAACAGTGTTCAGTGGAGGACGCCAAAGACAACTACAGGTGAGGTGGTGGGAGGAAGTCGCTGATTAGAAACTGAGATTCCTTGCAAACATGTTTCTGATGATTAATAAAGGCTCCGATAGTTACACTGAGCAAACGTCTTAAAGCTCTGAAGCTTTTTGTTTTCCGTTCCCTTGTGAACACAATATCTAGAGAACGGCTTGAGGGAAATTCTTCAAATTTTGTTCAAATGTTCACTTGGACTCAAAGATCGCCTGATTAGATTTTGGAGGTCAAAGGTTGAGGTGACTTCACAAAAAAACTGTTCGCCTCATGAAGACAAAGTGGAATTTATAGACTCATTAAGTTCCAGAGAATCCTTTTACAAGTGGCACAAATGTTCACATGAGCTGCTTTCAGACATGAACTGAACCCTGAGATCCTCAACAGACACAAATATAAAAAACAAACAAATGGAACAAATATCTCGGGATGCCGTCATTCGACATGTAGAAGAAATCCAAAACATCAACGAGAGCTGTTTGTGTTGTGTAAACGCGTCTAAGTGGAGAATCTCCTGCCGCGTTGTTAACGTGTAAAAGAGACAAACTCTGGAGAAAGTCCAGACTCGATTCTGGGAACATTCTCCAGAGTTCATGTGTAGAAACATCCCATAATCTCCCTGATATGAAGAGAAGCTCGTCCCCTGTGGTGTGTGTGTGTGTGTGTGTGCAGACAGCACAGGGTTAACAGCAGGCGGCCTCCCTGCTGCAGCGTTCGCCAGAAGCACATTCGCACATCTGCCAAACCCACATTCTTCTCTGGATAAGTTGACAGCAGTTGATGTAGGAGCAACTGCAGTTTCAGGGTGTGTGAGCTGACGCGGTGACTCCCCCATCAGCTGATGGTGCAGCCGCTGGTATGGACTCCGTCTAACCGAGGACTCGTCCGTCCGGTTCCCCCGTCGGCTTTATTAGACTCATTAATAACCCCCGACACAAAGCAGCTCCTGTTTGGAGACGCGTGTGAGAACAGACGACCTCCCTGTGCAGACACCACACATCTGTCTGTGTAAAGATTCCCGTGTCCAGGAGCCAGATGTGCAGCCGAGTGTCACTGTTTATTTGTCAGTGAGGTCAGAATGCAGGTAAACATTTGTTTCTCTCTCTCCCCCCCCCCCGCAGGTATGGACTGGAGTGTCTGTTCAGATACTACAGCTACGGTTTAGAGAGGAGATTCAGGTTAGATCTGTTCAAGGACTTTCAAGAGGAGACGCTCAGAGACTTTGAGAAAGGTAAAGAAGTCCCCGAGTCAAACGTCACCTCACTTCCCCTGGAGGAAACAAACTGACTTCACACATTTCATCTTTCACTCGTCAGCTGATTCAAGAAAAACACTTTACACCTTACACTTCAATCAACAGAAAAATACAAGATTAACATATAATTTAGTCACATGTTTTATGACAGAACAATCTCATCACATTATTATATATGTTGACCTTTTATATACAAATATATTATAAATATTTGGGTATGGAAGAACCACACAGATTCACTGATCAAGCCAAAAATAAAATAAAATTACATTTCAACTGATTTTAATAGTAATAATATTTGAGTAACCTTTATTTAGTGTTTATAAGCAGATTCAAAACAGTGAAATAATGTTTATAAGAATATTAGATTGTAGTTTTAATCAGATGTAAGGACTTTAAGTGTTTTTATTATGTGATAGCTAATAAATTTATTTTATAATAGCTGATGAATGATTTTGTCTTCAATTTTACAACTACGCAGTAAAACTTAAATGATTGACAAATGATACATGACTAAACTTTGCAGAATTTAACTTTAATAAATGTTTAAAAAGTAATTTGATCCTTTTACAGCTACATTACAAATAGTTTATATATTGTATATGAAAAGCAGAATTCAAATTGAGTGTTAATTCCTCTTTAAACCTGCTTTACCCGACTAAAGCTCCTCTAGGCTGAATGTGCAGTTGAGTAAAAAAAGAACAAGACACGATTCCTCAACCCGTTGAACACTGAGCGAGTCAGTGAAGCAGAACGGACGATTCTCAGTCCTGACATGAGACACTTATTTCCAGTTAAGTTACTTTGGTGTTCGGTCAGAAACGTTTTGAAACTCCCTCAGACTGGAGATCTGAGTTCTGTGCAGACGCAGACAAAACCAGAACAAACTGTCTCCACCTCTTACTGGTGCATGAGCCTCTAATCTCATCAGACGAGTTCATGGATCAGTGGTGAAGTGTTAAATAACTTCTAAATGACATAAGCTTAATATTTGACTTTTAAAATTATCTTCCTGAGTTTATGGCCTGAATTCCCTCAGCATATGTAAATGTTTTACTGTTCACACATTTAGATAAAATCATAAACAATATTCACAACTGAAATGTAGAATGAGAGAGAAGGTTCTGGTTTATCAAGTCAGATAGAAACTTTCAGAGGAAACACTGAGCTGTAGATGATGTTCCTCTCCGTGTTCTGGTGAAACCTCCAAGTCCTCGTGTTGAACCCGTCTCTTCCTCCAGGTCAGCTCTACGGTCTGGAGAAGTTCTGGGCCTTCCTGAAATATTCAAAGATGAAGAACCAGCCCATTGACCCCAAGCTGCAGGAACACCTCTCCCAGTTCAAGAACCTGGAGGACTTCAGGGTTGTGGTGAGTGAAAACCAGTTAATACGTGAAGCTTATAATGGTTAAATGATTAAAAGGCAATGATTTAGAATAAGAGCCAGAGTTTTCAGCTCTGGTGGTTTTTATTTCTGTTTCTGCTTCATAGACATTTTAGTGAACGTTAGGTTTTTCATTCAGGAGGTTGTTTTTAAACCATGTTTAGTTTTTAGGAAACTTCATTCGAGGACGCCTCAGGTCTCTGTGATAAACCTCCGTGTTTCTGTTTTCTCATGTTAATCCTGACCTTTGACCTGTGTCTGCAGCCCCCGATGGGAGAGGAGGGAGGCAGGAGGAGACGCCACTCGTCCTCGGCCGGGGACGAAGGGAGGCGTCGGCGACATCCTTCCAACACTACCTCAAAGCCCACGCAGGCCTCCAAATCCTCCAGTGCTGCTGCTCCACCTGCCGCCGCCGCCGCCACCGCTGCTGCTGCTGCACAGAACGCACCCAAAGACAACGCCCAGAAATCCACCGCAGGAGCGAGCGCCCAGGCGAAGAAGACGGAGTCCGGGGCCGGGAAGAAGCAGAGCGCTGCACCAAATAAATGAAGCTCCCTCCCTGGAGGCGTGGGTTTGGACAGAAGAGAAGCGGCGCGGCTCTGAGCTGCGGAGTTTGCTCTTGTCAGCGGGCAAACCGTTAGGGTATGAAGAGAGACTGAGCGTGGTTGACTTCATTTGATTGTTTTTATCAGTGCATTTCATTTTAAAGCAAGCAAGCATAGGCAGTGAGCTTGAATTTGTGCAGCTCGTTTATGTTTACAGAAAGAAAAAAAAAATGCATTCCCTGCATTTTGCCTTTTGTTCTCTCAGATGCCAAACTCTTCAACAAGTGTGTCGATCTGCACGACCTGTCGACCGCTGTGGTCTGTGACGAGGTGTTGAACTGTGATTCTAGTTTGCCAAGATAAGAGACGCTGCAGATTGTCTTGTGTGCCTTAAATCTGACTCACCAGGACGACTGGAGGACGATTGGTGACAACAAAAAAAAAAAGTCCAAATTCTGCTTTTTAAAGTCTTCCCAGCTGATTATTTTTGGGGTTTTAATGTTTTTTCAAAGTGACACCACTCACATTTTTCTATTTTTTATTTTTGTCATGAGGCATAAATATCTTCATCGTCTTCATCGTGACAATCAAAGTCGACATCTGCAGTCATACAGTTTCTGGGCAGCCCCTCGAGGCTGCTGCTCCGGGACAGATGTGCCCTGATGTTTTTCAGTCTGACTGACAGACATCACAGCTGAAACCATCACATCGGATTTTAATTAATTTAATTAAAAACCTGGAAAAATGTTAAATTCATCTGGGAAGCTTTACTTACTTTAAGTCCCATTTTACACCCAGAGGTAGAATAATTTATTGTTTTTGTTTTTATTTTTCCTTTTACTTGATTGATGAAATAGTCTTAGGTAATCGATGCAGTTTTAAATAGCTTTTGCTATTGAATATGATATAAAAAATTTAAAAAAAGTTAAATATTTCTGCTGGAACTATGGGTGTGAGCTAGCTTCATAAAAAAACTACAGTATATTTTAGCTTGAAGTTTACTTCATATTATATTTGAGGCTTAGTGCTCTAGAGCACTTTAATCATTAACTTTCCTTTACTTCATCAGTGGACTTAAAGAGGATTTAGAGTTGAATTTAAAGAAAAAAATGTAAATACTATAAAAAATCATTTGCTATTCAGTTATCCTTTTGATTTTAAGAAGTGATTTGTTTTATCGGTAATGTGGTTTTTTTGTTTTGAGTGTGTTTTAGGACAAAGCAATGCATGTCGATGAATTGTAAAATGCAAAAAAATATATAAAATAACACTTGATTGTACGAGCTCGTGTTTGTGTCGTGTGATCTGTTGTTCTGTCGCTCGTCTGTCAAACTCTGCAGATTCTGTCTGTTGCGAAGTGTCGTCAAACCTGATCGGCCGGTGAGCGCCTGAGTGGGAAAGAGCAACTCAGGTGACGCGTGAGCAGAAAAACAAACAACTAATGATGTTAAACAGGAGATGAACATATGTTCTGATCATAAAACGATCAAACGACGTTTTGTTAAGAAGAAAATGACATCAGTTGTTTTAGAAAAGCAGATTTTGAGCCAAAATAGATTTATCGTTGCATCATCTCGTTTTAAAAGAACCTAAGAGGAAGAAATGAGTAAATAAATTCAAGCTGTGTAATAAATAATTAAAGATGTTTGAGTTATTTTAGTTTTAATTGACATTTAATTCGCCTTTTCTGTCTACGGGTCGCGGCAGAGGGACAAAAAGCCCCGGGACTCGAGTCTCGGCTCACAACAGAGGTAGGCGGGTGTTTTGATGCCTTCACGTGTTCCTCGGAAATCCCAGCTTCAAAATACAACGTGGCTCCACAGAAGACTTCCTTCACTGAAGTGCAGCGACTGTAAATGTTAAATGTGTCTCCAAATGCATTTCTATGGGAATTCGTTCACTAACGTTTTCTGTCCGGTCGTCGGTGGATTAAGTTTGTAAGAAGCTTTTATTCAGTTTGGTGCTGCGACAAACTAACAATAACACAAATGAGACATAACAACTGGGGTGTAACACACACGCAAACAGACAATAGTGAAACAATAACAGACAACAGTTAACAACAGACAGTTGTAAAAACACAATGTCAGACGAGATGTGATTGTTGAGAACAAAATGTCCTCACATTCCTGTCCTTAGACTTTTTTTTTTTATTGAATATGTATTCAGTGTTTGTAAAGGCTGAACACACGAGCTCAAAGTAAACATCACTGTGTTGATAACAGTTTTTTATAAAGTTTGTCCTTTTTTACAAAGAGGGCACGAGAACATGAGCACATCTGGGCAGAGGCAAGTGAGAGACCCCTCCCTCCTGAACACAACCTCCAGACTAACACACAGACACATTGGTGTGTGTCTCTTTGTGGTCATTCTGCACCTATTTGTGACACTGTTGTGTTTACTCCTTTTTTAAAGTTTTGTCTCTTCTTGAAAGTTTTGTGTCTCTATATTCTCATTGTGGTCTTTTTCAGGTCTTATTGTGTTATGTCAATAAAAGTGTGTTTTTTTTTACATGGAGGAATGAGGAACTGGCCAGAGGCAAACCAAAGACATCATAAAACCTCCAGACTGAAAGAAACTAAAAAGTTGAAGTTGTTTTGTGTCTCGTTTTGGTATTTTGCAGACGTCATTAACATTTTTGTGTCTCTTTGTTGTTCCTGTGTGTATCGCACATATAAGATAGCAAATGAAAGCAGACACTTGAGTGATGTGTAGATTGTGCAGATTCAGAATTTACTGTTTACTGGTATTTTACCAACAATGATGAACTGATGGAGAATGAAAAGAATGTGATCATCAGTTACATCTCTAGTAGTGGTAGGTTATGGTTTGTTTTTTATCTTGTTGTCATGTTGTGTCATGTCTCATTTCTTTATTGTTGTTTTGTGTCTTTGTTGTCAGGTTGTGCTTCTGTTTCATAGTTCTATAGGAGTTTATTGTCTTGTTTTTGTCTTTTTCATCTCTTAGTTGTTGTTTTTTCTGTCTTTTAAACATATTTGTGTGTCTCTGTTGTTGTTCTGGTCTGTTTTTCACCTATTTCTTGTCATGTTGTTCTTCTTTTTCACAGTTTTACAAAGTGTAGTGTCTTGTTTTTGTCTTCTTCATCTCTAAGTTGTTGTTTTTTTGTGTCTTTTTGACATGTTTGTGTGTCTCTGTTGTTGTTCTGGTCTGTTTTTCACCTATTTCTTGTCATATTTTGTGTTTTTTCTCATCCACTTGTTGGTGCTTTGTTCCAATGTGCATCCCACACATTAGATGAGACTTTTAAATCACCAGCCTGGAACCAGTGATGTGTGGATCTAGCAGATTCTCTGGTGAAAGAACCGGTCTCCTTCCTGGGTGAGTCCACAGGCGGAGGTAGGTTCCTCCCCCTGTCGCTGGAGCGGAGCTGATGGATCAGTTCTCACCGAGAACACGATGTAACAAAGCAGCCGCGGACTCCCCCAGCGAGTGTGTTCTCTCCCACGGTCCGTGGAGGCAGCAGCAGGGGCGTGCAGTATGGCGGACGATGGAGACACTTGGAGCGGACCCGCGGACGCCAGCGGCGGGCAGGGGGCAGCGGAGGAGTCGGACGGGCTCGGCCTCGGCGGGATGTTGCTGAACGTCGGGCTGCTGGTGGCGGTGGCCGCGGTGTGCGTGGCGGTGTACCGGCGGTGGGCCAGGCGGCTCGGCCCCGACGCGGCCCAGGGCGTCGAGGCCTCGGCTCTGCCCAAGATGAGGAGACGGGACTTCACGCTGGAGCAGCTGCGGGAGTACGACGGGCTCCTCAACCCGCGCATCCTCATGGCCGTCAACATGAAGGTGTTCGACGTGACCAGCGGGAGGAAGTTCTACGGGAAAGGTGAGCGGCCGGCGGGGCGAGCCGCGGCCGGGCGGCGGGCTGGGTTAGCGGGCTGAGTTAGCGGACACGTCCCGCACAAGGCGAGCCGTCCCGAGACTCACATTTGGGCGCTAACCGCTGGGGTTAGCTTAGCTCGGATGCTTTTTGCCTGTGTCTTTGAATGGGCTGCGGGGCTGTCAGCTAGCTAGCACGGCTGCGTTCAGCTCCCTACGCGTGCCATGACGTTCACGCACGTTTAAACTTTAACACTCACGCGCGTTTAACCTGTTTTTAAAACTTTAAGTGTCGGAAGTTTACACCTGGGGGTTGAACCCGAGCTAGCTTGTTAGCCAGCTAGCTTGTTGACGTGCACGTAGACGCGCCGGCTGTCCGGACGTGTTTACACGGGTCAGACTCGCCGCGCACGGACACAAGACACATCTTTAACTTCCGATGCTACTTAGCTTAGCACGTCTGCTAACGTGGATGCTAGTTTTGTGCAGAAAACACGTGTTTTTATCCAGCGGGGGGGTCAGCGAGGAGGAAGAGGAAGTCTCGGGCAGGACAAGAAGCACATGGATGGATAAACACACACATATCCACTGTATTCATCCAGCAGCAAACACAACAGCATAATAATAATAATAATAATAATACACAGTCAAAACGAGTCCATGATAAAGTTCACTGCAGGGACATGAAGGTCCAGCAGCCAGATGTCCCACCGAGCTGTCACTGGGGAGACGTCATGGAGCTAATGGAGATATTCACAACACACATATTTTGAAGTATAAAGACACCAGAGTGTTGAAGCCGAATATAAATGCACATGTAAAGCTGAGTAACTGAAGCTGTGCATGAGACAGACAGCCGGTGAAGTGATGGTGACTGCGAAAGTAAAACTGAAAATACAAGACCTGCGATATATAAAAGATATAAAGATAAGTACAGGTGGCAGCCCTGTGACCTGGTTAATGAGTGAACATGTCTGAGAGGAGCTGTACAGTCGGATGATGAAAGACCTCAGTCACCATATAATCATTTTGTGTTTTTTTGATTATGTCCTCCTGTCTGTGCCGAGCGGGGACAGCCGGCTCGTCCACATTGTCTCTGACTCGCACCTCAACATGCAAACATTCTCAGCTGCAGCCTCGTGTGTCACGTCCGCTTTTCCACAGCAGCAGCAGGTCTGAGCCAAGTCGGCCTGAACCTGTGCAGCTACACACACACTCACACTCACACAGACACACACACACACACACACAGCGTATATCTTTATCTGTGGTCGGTCGGTCACATCGACCTCGATCACTGGACATTCAGGTCCAATGAGACTGGTTTGAATAACAAAATCAAATATTTTCGAGGTTTTCCTTCTGGGAAACGAGGATTTGTTGCTTTACCTTGTTTTTAATGTCGTTGTGAATTAAAAACCTCATTCTCAAGTCAAAGTAAACTTACTTGTCAGTTCTGCCACATGTACGGGACCGATGGGATTGAAATGCCGTTTTCCCTGAGCCCAGAATACGGTGGCAGAGAGAGTTCGACTCGCTACGAATTAAGAAAACAACTTCATCGGTTTGACGACACACGTGCTGCAAATAGTCACAAGACATTTAAAGTTCAGCTCCGTCCCCACTGACGAGCAGCGGACTTCACCAACGCCACAAAGCGTCGAACTGCAGCAGCTTCCTCACTTCTCCCCGGGAAACGTTTCCGCTGTCGCTATTTGCAGAACACGTGTCGTCAACTGGATGAAGTTGATTTCTTAATTTGTACGTGGGTTTTTTTCTATTTGCGTGTGTTGTCTTAAATTCGGCCGCCATACACCACAGTAAACAAGTATACAGATGGGTACACGACATGTGATTATGGAGTAGAAAAGGCCCGTGGCTGATGGGATGTGAACTGCAGCGTTTGAAAAAGAGACGAAGCAGTGAAAATACTTAATGTGCAGATAAAGTAGAGTTGTGATGTTTATCCACAGGATGAGTATTAAAGCAGCATTAATAGAAACATAGGAGCAGATGTAGCGACTGGTGCGTGTGCACGTTGTAAAGAGATCAGCCGGGTTTCAGTAAACGTCCTCAAGACAAGAAGCTGAAACTTTAGCATTTCTTGCTCTTTATTTTTGACCCAGTTATGAATTAATAAAGATCGGATCTATTGGCTGCAGCTGGACTGGCAATATGGACAAAAGCATTTTCACATCAGTTATTATCACCGATTATCACGATAAATGTCACATTGTGATGTATTGCTTTTCCTTAGTGAAGTTTGTGGTTTTTAACTCTGTTATAACTCCTCGCTGTTCTTGCACAATGCACAAGAAACATATCGATATAAAACTTCTCCTAATGAATTTTATTTCGCAATAATGGGCGACGTTGTTTTCTTGCTCAGCCTCTGAGCTGCAGCTCTGCTGGTTGGAGAAGAATCTGGAGGAGTTGACTCTCTCGCATGTTTTCAGATATTCAGGTGTAAATCTGGCTCCTGCTTTGTTGTGAAAGTTTCAGGATTAAAAAAAACCCAAACACTATGGCTCCAATAATCAGCATTAAAATAAAAGAATCAATAAGTTGCCTCGTCCTCAGGTGCCCTGCAGGAAGAGCTGTTTATCTGTGAGTTACCGTAAGTAACAGCACATCTAATCTTTGAGGTGATAAGGGGCCTTTGCTTCACGGGCTCTTTAACGTGGCTGTGAAAACCAGACTGAGTTTGTTCTGTTCCCTGTTGCACAATTAAAAGCAGAGAACCTGAGGGCAGCGCGGCGTTCACATGCTCGTCAGATGATTTTCTTATTGGAAGATGACGAAGGATTTAAAGGACTTTGGGGGGGGGGGACCTGTGATAGAGGCATAATATCACCAGTGTCTCTGAGGGGATGTTCAAATATTGTTCATCTGTAACTGGAATTTCCTGAATGTGACGCACGTCGTCTCAATGTGTTGCTCTGTGTGAAACCCTCTTCTGCAGTTTGTGGAAATATTAAAACTATTTGTACAGAGTGTTTCTTGGCAAACGTTTGTCAGGACAGGAACACGTGATGAGCAATGTTGTACAAAAACAAATATCATATTTTTTTTCAATGAATGTCTCAAGATTGATGATCTGATATTTTATCTACAGCTTCAGACTAAAAGAAAACATTTTACTGCAGAGCGAGACGGATAAATGAGGCTGTGTAGATACATGTCACAGTTTGCATCAGTGTGTGTCGGCTGATAACAAACCATAATACTAACATGTCAGTCAGAAGAACACGTGCCTCATACACTCAGAGATATCATCTGATTTTAATCAGAACAGTTCCAAACGCTAAGGGGTTCCTCATGGGCCAACACCCCCGCTTCTGTCACCTTTAAATAATATTCAGTTCAGTCGTGTTTGAGTAAACTTCACAGACAGAGAATGAAAACGAAACATCCACGGCTTGAAATGTTACCTTATTATAAATTAATTTGACTTTCAAATACACACACAATGCATTCTGGGTATTTATTACTATGAGACATTGCAAACAGAATGAATGTTGTAGCTCTTATAGTTTTGTGTCTATGATGGATTTGAACCGGATCCTGTAAACAACTATCTCCTGTGGGCAGTGGAGAGAAATCCCCTGGTGCCACCACCCGCTTTACCACATTCGCACCATTTTGCTAACTCACTTTCTCTGCACTGCATCCAGTGGTTTTACGTATTTGGCGGCTCTGGGAGGTTTTTAATGTGAAGCAGCAGCGTCAGTCACTTGATGTGGGTTTGACTTTTTGAACCACTTATGTTTCTTCTGTAGATCTTTTTAAATCCTTAAAAGAATCGACACCCGGCACAGGAAAGTGACTCGTGTGTCCGCTGGCTCCAAACTCGCTGGCAACACACGACACTTTCAGAACGATTGTGAAGCTGCAGAGTTGAATATGAAAGAAAACAACTACTCTGCTGAACTTTGAGTTAATCCTGACGTTTTGTGTTTTTTTTCCCCAGACGGTCCTTACGGCATTTTCGCAGGCCGGGATTCTTCGAGAGGCCTGGCCACCTTCTGCCTGGAGAAAGACGCCCTGAGGGACGAGTACGACGACTTGTCCGACCTCAACGCTGTACAGATGGAGAGCGTGAGGGAGTGGGAGATGCAGTTCAAGGGTAGGCAGAGTTTCACCAGAGAAAACTCTCCTGAGATATCGATTTGGCTCCGATTTCACATGCGTGGTGTTTTGAACACCTGAACCGCAGCGTCTCCATCTACGTCTCAGTGTGTTTACTCAGACTGAGGATCCAGACACAGACAGCGTTTCTGTTACTGAAATGGAAGAAATCAATAATAATAAAACTTTTATTTCTACAGCACTTATCTAAACAAGGTTAAAAAGGGCTTTACGAATTACATGGGAAGCAAAACAAGACAGGACAAACATTGAATAAAATGAAAGCAGTTAACAAACTATCCTTCAGTTTGCTTTGAATCCAAATATAATTTTGGTGTTTCTTCATCTTCAAAAACAAATCTGCGTCTCGTAGTTGAGAAATAAAAAAAACCTTCCAGATCAACTGCAGGACTTGAACTCACGATTTATCTGCTGATTATTTTCTCCATTGATCCATTGATGGTTTTTTTCCCTGTTCAAAGTTTCCCAGTAGGAGGATGTTTAAAGTGTCGTCATGGTGAGAATCCTTCAGTTACAACAGAGGTTTCAGCCCAGAGACGACTTCAGAAGTATCAAACCTGATTCTAGTTTATTTTACAGATGTGAACACTTTTCTTCAACCGACAAAAGGAGACAAATAAAATGAGGTTTCAGCTGAAATGGTTAATCGATTTAATCAACAGAAACAGAAATATTTAATAACTAATAATTATATTTCAAACTCTTTATCAAACACTTTGTTATAAATGTGTCACAGTGGGTTTGAAAAATTGCTGATGGACTTTTTCCCCTTTTTATAGACTGAAGAAGTAGTAATTCTAAAAACTGTTAATTCAGTTTCATGAGAAAATCAGAAAATATTCACATTTGAACCAGTTAAACTGATCTTTTATCAAAGTAGTTCAGACATATTGATTAACGGAGCTTTGTTAAACATGTGCAGATGAAACGAAGAGCAGCAAGTGAATGTTGGACAGATGAACCCAAACTAATAACTTCTCCTGCCGCCACATCTTCTGTAAAACAGAAACTGAAACCACATGCGTCACGTGTTTAGTTTTCCAGTGCTCTGATGTCAGTCGAGGGTCGTGTGCGTCTAAGTTTGGACCGAATCCCTCTGAGCAGCATCAGGTCGCTGCTTCTTCAGACGCCGACAGTGAGCACAGTGGATGACGCGTGTAAAGCTGGACTGGGCAGCTTTGGAAGTTGGCTGAGCCCAAGCGGTGACGGATTAAATCATGTTCGAAGATGCCAGTGAATTACTCGCTGCGTGTGGTGGCAGTTGGTGAGATGAGAATCGACCTCAAATCAATCTGCAAATTGTTTTTAAACTATTACCGACAGCGACAGCAGCGCGTGTGTCACCGTGTTGAAATGTGGTTCACCTGCCTCAGTGAGGAACCAGCACAGATTTGGTCGTGAGTCATTCGGCAGGTGTTGATCTGTCGGGACAGATTTTTACCCTCAACTAACGTCACAAACCACAAATAGCTTGAGTTCTATGATTAGTTCAATCGTGGATATATAAAGATGGAGAGAACATGAGCATCTTGATGTCCCCCTGGTGGCTGGATGCCATACTGGTTACAAACCCTGCCTCCTCCATGTTTGCAGATGGGACATGGACCAGACACCACATCCTTCCACCAAGTTTCACGGGAATCCGATCTGTAGATTTTGCCTAATCTTGCTTATAAACAAACCAATTAAATAACAGACGGCCGAAAACATAACCTCCTTTATAAGAAAGTGTTAAAAAACAAATTACCAACCCTACCTTTAATTGAGAAAATGGCAGGAAGATTAATCGATAATGAAAATAAGCTCTGGTTGCTGCCTTAATAATCCTTCGATCAGCTTAATTATACAATTACTAATTGTTTCATCTCTAACATAACGTCAGTGTGGATTTTTTTCATTGCCATATTGTTTTTTTAACACATTTTGTCGATGTGTTCCAGAAAAATACGATTACGTCGGGAGGTTGCTGAAGCCGGGGGACGAGCCGTCGGAGTACACGGACGAGGAGGACATCAAGGACCATCTGAAACACGACTGAGCGGTTCCATCACACCGACCAAAGCCAGGAGCCCCAAACAGCTGCGACAGACACCCCCCCCCCCCACCCCAGACCTCCTCCTGCTCCTCTCACTCCATCGACCTACCTGCCGCTGTCTTGACCTGCCCTGCTCCCCGACCTCCTCCTGAATCTGTCCGGTGCCGCGGCTGTTCTCAAAGGACAGGACTCAAGTCTCACCGCCCGGGCCTCCCTCCCTCCCTCATCATCCACCAACAGAAAGCAATTGGAAACCTTTTGAAGAGTGTGGTGGGGGGGGGGGTTTTCTAACGACGGCAGACATGTCTGGGGGCAGAGAGGTTGATCGATTTATTGAAACAAAACCACAAAATATTTAGGGGGGAAGGAAGGAAGGTGATGGGGGTGAATGTGGTTGTTGTGGTCGCCGCTGGGTGGAGGTTGGTCGGAGTCGGTAAGAAACCCATTGGTCGAAGAGGACCAGTGGATCGGGACGGGGAAACGGATTTCTCTCTCTTTTTATCTGTGGTTTAGTCACATTGCAACTGAAACTGCTTCAGCTTCGGACAGCTTATCAATCAATCAAGCGATCGTTCATTTCTGTGTTTTGTTTCAAATCAGTTCCCACCACTTGTTGAGAGGGCAGTGTTGTGGCCTAACCAAAGGTAATTGACGGGGATGGCGCATTTTCCTGTTGTGTTTGTAGTGTATGCACTACTAGTTTTCTTCGTTTGTCACCATGTGATTGTATTTGTTGCGTAGCATAGAGGGAGGGGGGGGAGGAAGGAAGGAAAGCTTCAATTTTTATTTTTTTGGGATGCGTTTATTGGGGGTGGTCAAAGGTCCTTGCCATATGATACCTGTTTTCAATCACATCGGATGGACTGAATCAGTGATCGGGAATACAAAGGGAAGGTGATAAGGCAGTCCTAATCAATCGACTCAATTGTTTACATGCCTCACAAGCCAGCTGCAAGTCTGTAGATTCCCCTGAAAATGGTCCAAGTATTAATTGTGCCTTATTTTGTTTGTCCTGACTGGTCTGACCGGAGGTGAGCGAAGGGACGGGGGTGTTGGTTTCTCCTCGGCTCGGTTCCCCAGACTTAAAGAAGGCATAAGTTCTGACAGTCGTCCGTGCACAGACTGTAATATTTCCCCCACTTCACCAACTTTGTAAATAGACCGTATGAATTACTCAGTGTTACTGCCATATTTATGTAGTTGATGAACTCCATACACGTATAATGCTATGTCGTATTGGCCAAAACCCCCATGGTTTGTGTTCTTTATATATATTTTTTTTCAGTTCTGAACTTCCTTTTAAACGTGTGTGAATTTCCAAAAAACAATAAAATAAAATTGAAAAAAAAAATGACAAAAGGAGCGTTGCAAAGTGCTGCAGGGCGGGACCGGGAGCTGTTTGTGCGAATTTCTTTCGGAGACGTTGCTTATCCTGTAAATATATCTATCATTTTATTAAAGCATGTGCAACAACAAAGTCAGCTATGCCGAATTCCCACCACGTCATGTATTTAAATGTTGGGTGTGTGTGTGCGTGTGTGTGTGTGTGAGCGTGTGAGTGTGCGATCGAGGCAGGAAGGGATTTGTTCATGCATAATAAATCGATTTGGTTAATAACTGAAGATGTTTGGAATTTATTTGCCTGTGAGAGAAGTTGTGATCCGAGCAGGAAAGTTCATTCGTTCTAAAAGTTAATGTTTAAAGGGCTGTTTTACTCCAAAGTGAAAAAGTTAATATATTAAAGATGTGAACTTGCAAAAGAAAAAACTGCAACATGCAAACTTCTGGCTGACGAATATTATTAAAAGCAGATGTTGAGAAGCACTGAAGCAAATCGACAAGAGAAGAAAGTTTGAAACTAAAATGATTTACCTGATAACGATGAAGACGTTAAGAGCAATGTTATTGTTTAGACGCCTTTTTCTCGTACTATTTACTTTCTGTTCGTCACAATGTGTTTACACAACTGAGTAAATACATACAGAAATTTAATAAAAGCATATAAATAGGAAATACATTGATTGTAAAAATATTAATGGAGTACAGACGAGCGAGAATTCATAATTTTTAAGATTATATATTTGGAAAAGGTTACATTTATGTAGAAAACAATGGTTGCAAATATACAGATGGGCAATGTAATATAGAAATCAAGTAAAGTATAGAACATATTTCAATACAGAGAAATAAGGACCAAAAATACATAAATAAAACATACTTAATAAATAAGTAAATACACGTATAGCCCATTTGTAACCTTTTTTGCCAAATCAAAATTTATGAATTCTTCGTTGTGTGCCACCATGAAATATAGTGAATATTTTGAGGGTTTACATTTTACAAACAGGTGTAGTACAGTTAATGCAGTCTTACTATAAAATGGGAAATAAGTATAAACAAATACTGTTTTTTTTTCATTTATGTTTATTATCAGTTTTTTCCCAATTTATTCTGGTTCCTTATTCATTTCTGTATTCATATTTTTATACTTTTGTAATAATATTTATTTAATTTTCATTAATTTCCATGGTAACAAATGAGTTGAAAGAATTTGTATCTTTATATTTACTGGCTCGTCTCTGATTGGTCAACATGTGGAGACGCCTGCAGCAGCTCGACTGCGCCATCAGGCTGCTCTGGTTGATCCTGGAACTACACCGTCTGGCTGAAGGAGCCCTGTGCGTGTGTGTGTGCGTGCATGTGTGTGCGTGAGTGTATATGTGTGTGTTGCGTGCATGTGAGTGTGCGTGCGCGTGTGTGTGTGCGTGTGTGCAGATCAGCAGCAGCGACCTCCTCCTGGATCACATCGTCTTTTTATCCGCTGAAGATCCGACGTCCATTTCACACGGACACACAACGAACCAGCGACATCTTGGCTCCGGGTTCCGACTGAAAGAAACCAAAACTCACACAAATCAAAAATCACAAAAGGCTGAAACCTTCCGTCTTTTGTCCGGATCCGAACATCTCCGCAGTTCGTCCAGTCTCCGGTGAGTGATGATCCGGGAACATCTGGATTTGTTCCTGTTCTCAGAGTTGAGTTAAAGATGCTGTGTCTCCTCTCAGGAGCAGTGATGGCTGAACATCTGTCCCAGAGCGAGCTCGACTACCCCTTCAAACTTCTGGAGTATTTCAACGGGTTCAGGGTCTCCAAGGTAAAACCTGTTCGTTACTAAGAGTCCCTCAGCAGTGATGGATCCTGGCTCCACGGACTATTCACTCATGTTCCTGCATCTGTCTTCTGTTTACTCTGGTGATGGAGGCTTCTCCACTTCTTCTATATACAGGAATGTTCAGCCACTCACCAGGACCAGTGTCACTTTGAGTTTCACGCTCTGATGGTTGATAAGAAAATGTGTTTTATTTTAAAATACAGGACAAGATGGTGAATATCTCTTGTACGTTCGAAGGTCTTCTGCACAATTTAAATTACCAACCACCAGTAGATGTCCTCAGGTGTTAGCGGTCACCAGCAGATGTTAGGGACAGAACCTCAGTCGTGCACCTTAGTGTCATCAAGTGTTTTAAAACGTGTGTAACCGACGATACAGGTCGACCTCGATGGAACGCTGAGGCTAAAGGTCAACCTGGCTGCTGGCTTGTATGGCAGCACTAATGAATGTTAACGCTTTTTAAATTATTTGACCTTGTTGTCCAAACCAAAGTCTTACTGAGATTCTGACCTGATGGCGCCAGATTCAGAGGGTCACCAAAGTTACGACCCCCTTCCCGTCCACCAACATGGAGGAGGCGGGGGTGTATGACCCGCCGAGGTGCTGATATGTGGTCCAATCCCTCCAGGTGATATTTTCGGCGTGTGAGCTCGGCGTGTTCGACCTCCTGCTGACGTCCCAGGAGCCTCTCAGCGCGCAGCACGTGGCCCGGGAGCTGAGCACCAGCGTGGACGGGATCGAGCGGCTGCTGGACGCCCTGGTGGGCATCGAGATTCTGGAGGTGGAGACCAAAGATGGGACGGGTGAGGAAGAGGAGTAAATGATCTCAGACAGTCTGAACTACCACATTAACGTAGCATTATGAACTTCACGCAAATATTACAACCATGTCACAACAGGACTTTCTCTATTGACACAAATTTGAAATCATGCTGTCGTCTATTATTTAAACCGTAGAATTAGGACATGTCATCACTGGAACTAAGGGACTTTGACTTGACTCAATGAGGACAGCTTCCATTACTTTGACTTCATTCTTGTCTTTGGAAAAAGGAGCTAACGTCCATGTCGTAGCTTTTCTGGAGCTTTCAATTTGATTCGTGTGTTTTTTCGTAAAACAGCTGTTTACAGCAGCACCGATGTGGCAAGCCTTTACTTGGCCAAAGGCAGCGCCAAGTCTCTCCACGACATGATCGCCTACCAGTCCCAGACCATTTACCCTCTGTGGAACAACATGGTGGACGCTGTCAGGTCTGTGGGTTCAAAGGTCACTCAACTGAATACGGAGCCGACATGTAGCTTTCAAAACAGCAAGAGCAGAAGATCTACGATTTTTATGGTGTAATTATTTTTCGATTGAAACTGTGAAAGAGACGAATATGCATGTCTCAACATATTAAAGTTAATATTGTATTATATTAAAGTGAATAGCCTCAAACTCTGTTCTTAGAATTAAACCAACTCTGAATAAACAGAATAAAACTAAGAACAAACTGCATTTGAATGATCCCTTTCATGAGTTGAGTTTTCCAACCACACAGGGAGGGGAAGAACCAGAATGAAAAGACCTTCGGCCTCCCCTCAGGGGATATTTTCAAAGCTATTTACAGGTTTGTTGCTATAGTTACGTCATTCTATAATTTCATCCCTCAGTCGTCGAGTTTAAAAATTCTGTGTTTGATCCTAAAATCTTCCAGATCGGAGGAGGAGATGCTGAAATTCATGGGTCTGATGAACTCCTCGTGGGTTCTCGACGGACACGACATCGTGACAGCGTTCAACCTCTCCGGCTTTCAGACAATCGTAGATCTCGGAGGTAAGAGGCAGCGCCACCGACTGTGGAGTCGAGGCTGCATAATCAGATCTAATCTGTGTCACCGGAGCCGATATGAACTCAACCAGCAGGTTATTAATTTACAACATCAGGAGTCGATCCATTATTCATCTAAAGAAAGTTTTAGTGGAGCTGTAAGTGAATCTTTATCAAATAAGACTATTCAAAGACTAAATGCAGTGAGTATACAGTTAATGTGTATAATGTTACCATGTGCAGCTGATCAGTGGTTCGCATGTTATTTTATGCAAATGTATGAATTCTGGTGTCCCTCAGGGATCCATCCTTGGTCCTCTGCTGTCTTCTACTTTCTAATTCTCTGTATTGTTTCACACTTAGTTAGGATTAAGTCTCCATTGACTTCTATGTAGATGACACCCAACTTAAACATACAATCAAAACATATTCAAAGGATATGAAATATATAAAAGTAATGAATATACAAACATGGAAATATGATTTATTAACGACCATAAATATCTTCATTGGTATTTTCAGCATCTGATCATGTGTTTGAAACATTTTTGATTTAACACCTAGCAACAAAGTGACATTGTTCTGTCTCAACACTTCCCAGGGTGCACCGGGGCTCTGGCTCGAGAGATGGCGAAGGCGTATCCGTCCTCCTCCGTCACCGTGTTCGACCTCCCGCAGGTCGTAGAGACGGCTCAGAAACATTTCTCCCAGGAGGACGATACCGTTGTTTTTCAGACCGGTGAGATTCGTTCAGCCTCATTCATTATATCAATAGTTGAGTTATTACTGAGAGGAGATCAGAAACAGAAAAATGCCTAATTAATCAAAATTGTAACCCTAACCCTAACTAGCAACCAGCAGTGTTGAAAAAAAAAAATCTCACCACAAGGTTCATTTAGCCGTAGCAGTTTTGGTAACTTCTCTCACATCACATCATCGTCATCACTTTGCTCAGTTGTCAACAAAATCTAAGCACAGTTTGTGAAAGGAGGATTTATTGCAACAAAATAAACTGTAAAGTGACGTAAACGCTCTGTTTTGCAGGAGATTTCTTCAGTGGAGAGGTTCCTGCTGCTGACCTGTACGTTCTGGCCAGAATCATTCACGACTGGCCTGAGGAGAAGTGTGTGACGCTGCTGAAGAAGATCTACGACACCTGCAAACCAGGTGAGTTTACTGCACGTTCACTTCTCCACAGGGAATCTTTTATGTGTCTGTTAACTCCACCAAGGTTTAAACAACCATGTGCAGGATTGTTTGGCCTTGGCCGGAGGTATTCGCTCCTATGCTGCCTTTCTAGTTGTGTCTGTATGTAAATCTATGGCCCCATTATTTTATCTTTCCTGTATTAAAATATATTTTCTTTATTCAAGTTACATTTACACTCATCTCTTGTTAGCATTATTTAATATGAGTGCTGTTAATATATTTAGAACTTTTGAAATAGAGGAGATGATGGAGGATTATCGACTTTCTATCACGCTTTGTTTTTCAATTTTCCACCGATCGAAGGAAGCGTAACATTAAGAAAATGCACATTTGACGCTTTTCCCTCCTTGCCAGGTGGGGGCATCCTGTTGGTGGAGGCCATGCTGTTTGAGAACCGACGAGGCCCCATCATGGCTCAGATCTTCTCCCTCAACATGCTGGTGCAGGCGGAGGGCCGCGAGCGCCCCCCGTCCGAGTACACCCACCTGCTGAAGATGAGCGGCTTCCTGAACGTTCAGGTGTGTCGGACCGGGAAGTCCTACGACGCCATCCTGGCCACCAGATGAGCTCGGGCTGGATCAGCCGAGAGAAGCGCTCCTTGAAAGTCGGGGGAAAGTAAAGAACATTTAACTCAAACATTTCAAGGCCTTGAAAATGTATAAAGAATTTCTCAGTGTGACGAGAAAAGTGCGTCTCATGGATGTGTTCGATTATCTCAAAC
Organism: Hippoglossus stenolepis; assembly: GCF_022539355.2. Classification (NCBI taxonomy): domain Eukaryota; kingdom Metazoa; phylum Chordata; class Actinopteri; order Pleuronectiformes; family Pleuronectidae; genus Hippoglossus; species Hippoglossus stenolepis. The sequence continues at coordinate 2,591,072 of NC_061492.1, forward strand.
CAAGATTCTGCTGAGTTCAGGTTCCCTCGTAGATCAGACGTAGCAGAACCCTTCCAGACAAACCTCAGTTTACCTCCGTCATGTCTCAGCTGGTGTTCTTATACAGTTCTCTTTATGTTTTCTCTGCCCGTCACAGTGTGAAAAATCTATTTACTACTGTTTAAAACTGGTGCTTGGTGACGTCTGTTCTCATTCTGCTGTTCCGTGTATTTTATTTTTATCCCTGTGGACAACCATGATGCTGCGTTACCTCCAGATTTTGGTGACGTCACACAGACGTCTCACCATCTATCATTCATATCATCTCATGGCTGCTAAGACGTTTGCATATTGATGACTCAGTAGAAAACTGTGTGTGAGAGATCAGTGAGTTTATTTTTGGTTTTTGTGTGATTTGCATGTTATCGATGACGCAATAACTCAAACTGTAGAAACGTATAAAAACTTCTTTCTGTATAAAGCACAGACTGTAAATGAAGATGGACGCCGGGTCTCAGGTGGAGCGATGTCATCAAGATCCTGATAAACACACTTGACCTAGTCTCAGCTGTCAGTCATGATTTGTTTTATACCATCAATTAACTAATTAAAACCAAACTTATCAGAAACACTTGAGCAAACATCAGTGTGATAAGAACTTTATCTACCTTATGACCCATATTGCAACCACCTTTATATACAGTCTGTAAACACATGGTATCATAAGCTTGTTTTCCGTCCTCTGGTCGTTCCACTAAACATCTTTACAGCATGTTTCCCTCAGATTAAATCATAGACACATAATGTTTACTGTCTGCAGATGGTTCATTTTTTATTAAAATGTTTGAACTAAAAGATTTGCATGTGTAAACAACTCTGGTGTGGTGGAGTCTGTTCCAACCTTGTTGTGTCCAGCTGAACAACATTCCTGTGTTTCTCCGTGTTGTAGACGTGATGTGTGTAAACATGTGGTTAACGTGATGTGTGTGAACATGTGGTTAACGTGATGTGTGTGAACATGTGGTTAACGTGATGCACGGAGACGTGATCAGAGAGTTCAGGGGAGACACTGAACAAATGTCAGACGTGGGTGTGAAGCCTTGAAGAATCTGCAGCAGCAGAAAAGATGAGAGAGTCACAGGGACGACAGTGGTCATACATACGTTCTCTCTTCTTTGTATTGCACATGATATTTATTTATTCTGTTTAAAATCAGAGGACAAAGCTCATTAATAATTCTGTAATTGAGGCAGTTTAGCCATTCTTCAACTGTGGTCCCTGGGCAGGTGTGCAAACATCTGTACCTTCTCACTGGTATCACACAACCACCTCCCACCACCTCCCACCACCTCCTAGCACCTCTTACCACCTCCTTCCTCTTCCTACCACCTCCTACCACCTCTTACCACCTCTTCCCACCTCCTTCCTCTTCCGACCACCTCCTTCCTACCACCTCTTACCACCTCCTTCCTCTTCCTACCACCTCCTTCCACCTCCTACCACCTCTTACTGACCTCATGTGTCTATCATCAGTGGTCTTATGCTTGATAAAAGAGGGGGAGGAGCCAATCTGTGAAGAATCCTGTACACAAGACAAGCATCTGAAAATTTGATGATATTGTCTCAGCTCAGTAAATAATGTTTCTATTTTTATCTTGTTTATTTTTGGATTCTTATTCCATTCGTCTTTGTGCTGCTATGTCGGATTTCATTTCTCTACAGGGATCAATGAAGATAGATATCATCTCATCTTATTAACATTGATCATATGTTTGTTGATCATATTATTGTTGATCAGATGTTTGTTGATATGTTTGTTGATCAAATGTTTGTTGACATGTTTGTCCATGTGCATCCTGGCTGATGTAACCATGGAAACATTGGGCTCCGGGAGCTGTGGCGCCCTCCAGCGGGCCTGAGGCGCAGCTGCGGCCGGGGCAGGGTAACCTCCCCCCGGTGTGTGTGTGTGTGGAATGCGGCGGGTCAAGCGGAACTCTCGGCTCAAACTGCGCTTCACATCAAACCCTGACACCTGCTCCACCGGCCCGACGTGCTCTGTACGTACCGCCCGCTTTCTCTCACTCTCTGTCCGGGTTCGAGTCCCGTGTGTGTGCGGCTCCCGACGGGCCTTTAGGTTGTGTGTTCCCGACACCGTCATTTAAAATGGCGCCAAAGATTAACCAGTGGATCTGTGGCGGAGCTGCCTCTCCGTCCCGCCGGGTTAGCTAACCCTGCTCACCGCCCTGCTCCGCACCGTCCGCCCGCGGGTCCTCTCCGGCTCCAGGTAGCTTGTGTGGGTCGATATGTGATCCCTCACCTGTGGAGGAGAGCCGGGGTTGGCCGAGGGGCTCAGCGGGAGTCAACACGGAGTTAGCCCCGCGGGCTAATGCTAAACACAACCGTGGTAGTTTACATTAGCTTAGCCTCCAGCTAACCAGCTAGCCGATGTTGCTAACCACCAACGTCAGGCTAACGCAACGTGCATTCTGTAGGAAACAACCCATGAAGTGATTTTATGAGGGTTTGAGAGAACAGCTCGTCTTCATTTCATAAACATAGTTAATCATTTTTTAAATATACTCGTAACATTTTCACATTTTCGTGGAAGGGCCCGCATGTTGCATAACCAGTGGGAGATTAGCAACCAGGCTAACGTTAGCTAGCCCGAATCTGCATTTTGCTTTTAATAATAAAACCTCAAACATCGTGTTGTGTCGCAGCTTTGGACCGAAACTCTGAGCACATCGTAAACACGCAGCTTCTCGGTTTGGTTTCTCAGCACCGGGGGCTAGTTGCGGTGGCCAGCTGTTAGCTAGGAGCTAGCCGCTACACGGTTAGCTCTCTGCTGCGCTGTTTGCTGGAAGAAAGGGCGTCGCGCTAACTAGCCTGCTGCTAGCCCGCTAAGCCAGAGTTAGCATCGCCCCCTCCACCACCACCCCCCCACCCCATGTGCACGCTGGCTGCAGCGGACTCAGATGTTTCTAGTTCCTGTTGATGTTGGTGTGCACGTTGCATGTGGAGCTCACGTTGTTTCCTGTGTGCGTCGCATGTGCCAACTTGTTGTTGTCATCGCTGGGGACTGTGGAGTGTGTGTCTGTGTGTGTGTGTGCACGCACATCGCTGCAGGGCTCGTGTGCTGTCAGATCAACAAGGAAACATGTGGATCAGTGTGTGGCTTTGTTTTGCACTGAGCTGTTTTTGAAGAAGAGACTCAAACACAGACAGATCCTTGTTTGTAGCACTGTTGGTAAAGACTGTATTTTAAGTTATTTATATTTCTATTTGTTTGCAACTAACTTCATAGTTCCTTGTGTATCGTTAGTGTGTGTTTTAAAGTTGTTGTTATTGTACTTATCCTCAACACAAACTGCTGTACGAACATTGTCTGAGACAGTCTGACTTCTTGTCTCATTTTGAAGTGTGGACATTTTCTAAGTCCCCACTCTTCTCCCTCCTGTCTGGTTGCAGTGTCCTGAGGCCGGAGCTCCGCACACAGACGACCATGAAGAGAAGCCGACTCCCCAGCAGCAGCGATGACTCTGACAATGAAAGTAAGCAAATATATTGTTTCTGCTGACTCCTTCATACCAGGACCAAATTTAGACGTGAATGAGGTCAGCGCAACCCGCCACCATCCTTCCAATTCACAAGTGAAAGTGCAGCGCAGAAACTTGTTTTTTCACAAGTTAAAGGGACATTTTCCGGGGGAATTTGGATTCGCAGTTTCTTTCCATCTTGTAATTGTCGATACGTTTATACTTGAGGTGAAGAAAAGAAACAAAGAGACAGAAAAAGGAGGTCGGGCAGCAGAGGGACAAAGAGAAGCAGGGACAGGGTCAGGCAGACGCTCTCATATCTGAACCCAGCGAAGACTTTCAAAACTGGTTTGTGGCGTTTGTTTCATTGTCCCAGATGCATCAGGTTTTTGCCACATTCAACAAAATGTTGGGGCAAGTTCTCAATTACAGAAATTGCATAACATAACCACAGTCTGTCAGATGTGCTGCTTAATTTCTGCTGATGAAACAAACTAGAAAGTGGACGTGAAGTTTTTTACCGATTAAGTCAGACGAGGGAAACTGTCTTTTACTTCCGTAGATATATTCTGTTATATGTAAAACACATCAAAGATAGATTATACATTGTTCTGCAGCGTCTAAGTAAAGATTTGAAGTAACAATACTTCCGTGTAAATGAAGGCTCTGTGTTTTTTAAATGTTATTACACTGGAGTTGCACCTTCACTGATGTTCTAATAAGACAAAGTCAAACTAGTAATGAAACGGAAAAACCCAAATTGTCATTTGCACAACTTTGTTTATCCAAGTGAGTTACACATGTTTGATTGATGCGGGAAAATCCACACTTGAGTTTGTTCATTAGAGCAGAAACAGACGAAGAAGAAATGCTGCGTCCTTCTTAACTGTGTGGTTTCTCCTGCAGGTAACTCCACCTGCTGGTCCCAGCATTCATCACAGCCGAGGAGGGGCACTGGACAGAAACCCTCCGAGGTACGTCCGTCCAATCAGAATCAGATTTATTGGCGATGTGTCCCTACACATACGAGGAATTTGAAGTTTGTTCGTTGCTCAATGTTCAGAAATAGACAAATAACAGGACAACAAAGCAGAACAAGGTTCAGCATCATCAGGACGGTTAAGGATGATTATGTTTAGATAAACACATAAACAGTTACTGAGTCATAAACAGTGTTCTGCTTTCACTTTGTGTTCTGGTTATTATTTGATTATAGTTTCATATAATGTGTCTTCAAAGATAAAACACTTTAATTTGTTCAATCATTAATAAATATCAGTAAAATTACTCTTTATTTTAAACATTAATTTATGTATTTGGCTGGATGAGTGGAAACTTTTCTCTTATCTGCTGCACAGTCTGCAGGCCGCTGTGCCGTCGCCTCCCTTTTGACCAGGGGCCAATCAAATTAAAGCAAAACAATGACTCTGCCCTTAGCAGCATCCTGATTGGCTGGATCTGGTTCAGCTGACTGCACACAGCCTGGTATCTCTGTGTAAACACTGATATACACAAGCTTTATGGAGACGAGACATTTAAAAACATCTAACTCATTAGTAGTTACATAACTCTCAATTGATTGATTTATAAATTTGGTCTTTGAAACATGTTTGCTTGAGACAAAACGATTGATTGTGATTTATCAGAGTTAAAAGAGTCAGCTTCTCATGCAGCTGCTCCTTGTGTCTGACTGTTCTCAGATCAGCACTGTAGTGACCAGTCGTTGTCACATGCCGTGAATTACAATCATAAATTCAGTGATGTGTTAAACTCATGTGTGAACTACTCTTGTTATTCGCTGCAGGTTTTCAGGACGGACCTGATCACGGCCATGAAGGTTCACGACTCGTACCAGCTGAACACAGAGGACTACTACGTCCTCGCCGACCAGTGGAGGCAGGACTGGGAGAAGGGCGTCCAGGTCCCCGTCAGCCCCCAGTCCATCCCGGAGCCCGTCGCCAGGTAGGACAACAGACGGGTTGTTCAAAGTCTCACAGGCCAGTTCAGCTGCTTTCTTGTACCGTCAGTGTTTAGTAGGTCTCAACATCTCTGTGCTGTGCAGGGCGTTGGCAGAGAAAGGGAAGGAGGTGATGTTTGTGAAGCCAAAGAAGCTCATCCGGACGTCGGGCGCCGAGGCGTTGGGCTATGTCGACATCCGGACGCTGGCGGAAGGGATGTGCCGCTACGACCTGAACGAGGAAGACGTGGCCTGGCTGCAGAACATCAACGAGGAGTTTGCAGAGATGGGTGAGTCGCGGACCAGATGATTCTTAGGTCTGATTCTTCATGTTATTTCTATGTATTTGACAAAATCACATAGAAACCTGTGACGCAGGTCGACTCATGTTTTGTTTTAAGAGGGAACAAGTGGAAAAGATTCGTTCCACTGGTTTTATTTTCATGCTTTGTTCGGCCTCAGTTGGGCGTTGATTTTGAAATTGAATCTGTTCAATGTGAAGCTTGTGAAGCAGAAAAACAAGGTTCCTCAGTTTTAATTTTATCATCATCTCGAGTTACAAAAACAGACGCAGACTTACGCGGTCAGAAAAAGTCATCAACACAATAGTTTGATTCCATAAGGGATCACAGAACTTCAATCTTCTCAAGCTGGAATCACTGTTTGTATCAGGAAGTCTAATGTTCTCAAAGATCAGAGTAGAGACTCCTGATGTTGTTCTGATTCATTTCAGGCTTTGTGTTGCTTTGAACACGTCTTTGTTTAGATGCACGATATCATCTGCAGCGTGGAGCTGGTGTCACAGTGAACTGAACATATAATTAAGTGTTTTGTGGCTAAAAGGATTAACTCCAAACTCGCAGCTGTAAAAGAAAAGAGAAATTATTGTTTTGAGTTTTTAAAGTAAGTTTATTTTTGGTTGAGTTCATTAGTTCAACTCTTAAATGTCGTACTTTAACTCCACAAGTGTGACATTTTCAGAAAAGCACTTGATACTTTCATACAAATAAGATTTAAATGTCAAATATTAAGAAAACCAGACAAATTGTACAACTTTGCCTCCGTCTCTGTGCAGCGATGCCGCTGCTCGACGAGATCACCATGGAGCGGGTGATCGAGGAGTTCGAGCACCGCTGCCACGAAAACATGACGCACGCCACGGAGACGGAGGAGGGTTTGGGTATCGAGTACGACGAGGACGTGGTGTGCGACGTGTGCCGGTCGCCTGACGGGGAGGACAACAACGAGATGGTGTTCTGCGACAAGTGCAACATCTGCGTCCACCAGGTCAGAGGTCAACACACGGACTCCTAAACTCACTCAACACGAGGGAGAAAACAATCTCACTACGATGACACGCTTCCTTTCCCTCTCTGTTCATCTTCTATCGATTTCTGTTTGCTTCATGAAAGTTGAGACGCCGCCTGTTTGCATTTCTCACCAGGCGTGCTACGGCATCCAGAAAGTCCCGAAGGGCAGCTGGCTGTGCCGGATCTGCGCCCTCGGCATCCTGCCCAAATGTCAGCTGTGTCCCAAGAAGGGCGGAGCCATGAAACCGACCCGAAGTGGAACCAAGTGGGTCCACGTCAGCTGTGCCTTGTGGATTCCAGAGGTGAAGACTAATCTTTTATGAAGTCTTCAACATCATGTGTTTTCTTTAGAATCAAAAATAATTATTGTACTTTAGATGCAGTTGCTTCCAAGCAACAGCTCAACACATTAAAATAATGTTGAAAGAAATAAACAATTCAACAAAACAGAAATTTCAACATTTAGATTTTTCTGTGAGACAAAACAATTGTTTTTGCAACTTGAAAGATTTGAAGCTTTGTGTTATTAATGGCTTCAAACACTGATTATTTGTGTTGTAAAAGAGCAAACACAACAGGAAGTCAGATGTCTGGCTCGGCACGTGGAGCAACACGAGTCTTAATCCTGTGTTTAATGTGCAGGTGAGCATCGGGAATCCAGAGAAGATGGAGCCGATCACCAACGTGTCCCACATCCCCAGCAACAGATGGGCTCTGATCTGCTGCCTGTGCAAAGAGAAGAGGGGAGCGTGTATTCAGGTGCAGTCGCTGCTCATGTTTCTCCTTCTCACACACACACACACACACACACACACACACACACACACACACACACACACACACACACACACACACACACACACACACACACACCTAATGAGGCATGAAAAGCAAAGCGTGACCGCGTCCAGTAATTCAGACGCTGCAGTTTGAGATGAGTGTTCACAGCAGGCGATGCTGCGTCTGTTTCCTCTGCAGCCAAACAAATGAACTCATAGATCCTTTTCTTCTCCTCCTCCTCCAACACATCTCACTGAGCCCTGGGTCTGAATCTTGCTGTTTTCATTGTAGTTTTCCTCAATGAAACGCTTCTGTAATCTGCTTTTTTATTTCTATTATATTTCTCTCCTCTCTTAGTTTGTCAGTCATAGTCTAAAACTTTATTAAAAACTTTTTTTTAGGCCAAGACGGCTGACAAACAAAAAAACACAATGCACTTCACCCTTCCTGCCAGTATTTCAGCGAATCACAATGTATTTGAAGTCTTAAACTTGTTTTTGCTGCAGTGCTCAGCAAAAAACTGCCGGACTGCCTTCCACGTGACGTGCGGCCTCCACGCCAGCCTTGAGATGAACACCATCCTCACTGAGGACGACGAGGTCAAGTTCAAGTCGTACTGCCCCAAGCACTCTGGGCTCGAGGGCGCCGAGTCCAGAGACGGAGACTCGGGGGACGAGGAGGAGAAGGAGGGTGCCAGAGACAAGAAGGGCAGGAGGAGAGGCAGGGTGAGAGGGGAGGAAGACGCCGCCTCCTCCTCTTTGTCGTCCTATGTGCCTCCTCAGCTCGTGGACAGAGCGTCCAGCGAGGCGGAGGCCCTCAGCAGCCGCCAGCTGGAGAATAGAGTCAACCTCCGCAAGCTGAAACTGCAGGAGATGGAGGAGGAGTTCTACCAGTTTGTGGAGGTGGAGGAGGTGGCCAGTCACCTGAAGCTGCTGCCGGAGGTGGTGGACTTCCTCTACCAGTACTGGAAGCTGAAGCGCAAAGCCAACTTCAACCAGCCGCTCCTCACGCCCAAGAAGGACGAGGAGGAGAGCCTGGCACGCCGCGAGCAGGAGGTGCTGCTGCGACGCCTGCAGCTCTTCACGCACCTCCGCCAGGACCTGGAGAGGGTAGGTTTCCACTTCACTGGGAGCACTGGGAGGAGGCAGCGACTGAAGACACAGTTCAAATAAAGTCTGAGTGAATTTCAATAAAAACACAACTCAAAGTCATTTGAAGACTAATTGAACAAGTGTATAAATAATACAACGTGGAAAAGAGACAAGTCCGATAAGAAACATGACGACTATCACATCCAGTCTTGGTTTTTCTTTACAAATCAAAGCTTGTGAACAGGGAAGTTGCATCAGTGACTGTGTGTTAAAGTGTTTTTTTTTTTTTAAACTGTGTGTATTGATTTGTGTTTCTGCCGTTGGGCTCGTCAGGTTCGTAACTTGACCTACATGGTGACTCGGAGGGAGAAGATGAAGCGCTCGCTGTGGAGAGTCCAGGAGCAGATCTTCCAGCAGCAGGTGAAGCTGCTGGACCACGAGCTGCTCACAGGTCGGTCCACGAGAACCACAACTGAAGACAAGACACTTTCTATTCAATGTGGACATGCAGATACTTTTCTTTATTAAGTTTGAAGTTTTCCCGCTACAAACTGGATCAGAGTTTTTAATTGTTGTAATTAGGAGCGTATAATCATCCGTACTGTAATAATATTAATCAAACTGTCACATAATGGCAAATATATGCAGGATGAAAGCTTAATGAAAAGGGAAACTTCATAAACTGGACTTTGATTTGAAAGAGAGAAAGTAGGTGAAGTTAAACATTATAGCTTCATACTGTCACACTACGATTCCACTAAAGGTTTAAATGCTGTGTGTTGCAGGAGACCCTTCAGCGAAGGACCTGGAGGAGCTCTTCTCTCTGGGCTGGTTGAACTCTCAGGGCTCCAAGTCTCGCTCCTCCTGGAGCCACTCTGGACTCAAAACCAAACGAGGCTCTTTGAAGCAGGAGAGAAGGAAAAGCACCGACAGGAGGAGCTTCTCTGACTCGCCACACATTCACAAGAAGGAGAATCTGAGCAAACAGCCGGAGACCAAGGACGGTAAAAGCTCCAGAATCAAAGAGGCGGCAGAGGCTGCGAGCGACGCCCACATCCAGAACTCTGAGATCAGTCAGGAGTTTCTTTTCCCAAAGCTTCAGGAGGCCATCGCTGTCAAGCTGCACAAACCTGAGAGCAGGAAAGGGCCCAGGAGAGAGCCCCCGGGGCCCGAACCCGAGGCGCCGCCCAGAGGGAAACGAGACGACCACGAGCAGGAGGAGAGGAGGAGGAAGAGGAGGAGCGAGGTGGCAGAGAACTTCTCCAGTCAGGTCAAGAACAAGTTCGGGTCCAAGCATCTGGAGAAAACCGTTTCCATCCGGCTGGTGGACATCAGAAGCTCCGACACCGACGACTACTTCATCGACGAAGGATTGAGCAGGAGAAGCCCCGCCTCTCTGGATGTGACAACCAACACTAAGTTTAACAGAGCCGGCGTCGGCTCGGACGCCAAAACCAACGGGTGGCTGAGGAGAACCCAGGCGAGCGGCTCCCACTCGTCCCACGGAGCCGTCGGCCACATCAGAGGCTGGGGGAAGTTCAGGATCCCTAAAAGGAGCGAGAGACCTCTGACGATGAAGGAGGAGGAGGAGGAGCAAGGCAAGCCGCTGCTGAGGCCGCTGACCAACACGCCGGAGCCGCCGTACGCCAGAACGCGACTCCGCACGGGGGCGGAGAACGACGGCTACGCCTCCGACTCCAAACCGAGCGACGGCGAGGTGGAGCCCTGTTTGAAACGGTGCCACTCCCACCAGCTGAGGGGCGACTCGTCTCTCAGCCGCCGCTACGGCTCTGACATCATCCGGCGAGGCGTGCTGGCCTCCTGATGGAGGAGAGACACTGAGAATAAGCTGCACTGTTAGTGGAGAGAGAACGACGGTCGCTCTTTGTACCTTTATTTTTCTCGATGAATCCTAAAATGCCTAGATTAAAAACAGAGCTGATATTTATTTTTTATTTGTAACATATGTAAAACTGGGAAATATTTTACTTTCTACTTTATTTTGAGCTAGTTCTTTGACTATTCTTTTCCCCCTTGAAGTAGAAAGATGTCAAGTTGCCACTTAAACGCTCGCTCAGACTTTTACAAGCAAAACCATCAACTGGGAAGAAGTTGTGTTTGTTGCTTGGGACCATAAGCTTGCAATGTTATTTGTTTTTGGCAAAGTATTAAACTCGGCCATGAGTCAGTTGCACTTGATCGATTAAAGCTGAAACAGATAATCCTCATCCCGACACCGGACTGTGTAGGTTTCTTTTTATTGAGCTTCACCTGCGACCAACAGGGAGTCAAACTGCCCTTTTATCCATATTTAAACTCCAGCCGCCATCGTTTGTTCCGTCTCAACGCGACGAGAAGCCACAGAGAAGGAGAGAGGAATCCAGGCGGACGTTTGACTCGTCAGCAGCACTTAAGTGTAATTGAACTGCGATCGTATCGTACCCATCACGTGCCTAACTTTTATTTGAAGCGTTTGCACTACGAGAGGACGGCACAGGCGTGAGGACGGTAGAGTTATTTTTACACTGAAAAATTGAATAAGCATTTTGTACCCTCGGCCACTGCTGTACTACTACTGTTATGCAAAATGAAACTTGTTTTGTCTTTTGTCCTGAAGAGGAATAAACACTCAGCAAGACTTCAGGCTGTGTCCAATTCTGCTTCTACACACAGAGTCAAACTGTCCACATGGGACGTTCAGAGAAGACGCCGGTTGAATGTGTTGTTTTTGAGCTGAACTGATTTATTACATTATATTTCAATCAAAAACAGGTTGTTCCTGTTTGATCAGTTATATTATTAAAAAAAGGAGTTTCAGTCTACAAGTGTTTTCCATATTCAGTTATTGACCTTCGACCTCTGGAATCTAATCCGTTCATGTTTGAGTCCAAATGACAACTGATTAAAACGTAAAGAAATTTCCCTTTAGTCAGATTTGAGACAAGTTCAAAAAGCCACCGTGACCTTTGACCTGCAAATTCTAATCAGTGAGTGTAAGGTTTTGTGCCAAATTTGATAGAAACCAAATCCCAACTTGCATCATCTTAAAGCACGTTCCATTAAAAACGTTTTACAGTTCCCATAACGAGCAAAGTAGAATCCTGAAGGTGAGGTCACAGTGACCTTGAAATTGTTTAAGTTCATCTTTGAATCAAATTGTTAATGTTCATAAAGACCTGAAAACATAACGTCTCCAGACAAGCCAGCACAGAACGTAAAGGACGAGTCACCTCAAGTCAAAATGGTTCAGACGATTGTTTTTGAAAACAATTGTCTTAGTATTTTAGAAGATAGTAAAAAAACTAAGATCCATTTTACTCTAACTAAAAATAAATTCAATTTTAATTATAATCAATAGATTTTCAAAGTAGTTGCCACTTCATTTTTTCCATCAGTTCAAATCAACTTCAGAGATAAGTTTAGTGCAAATTAGTTAAATCAACAAGTTGAACAAACACCCATTTCTTTAAGGCTTCAATGTGAATTTCAAATCCTTTCAATTAATTTAAAAATGGTGATAAAGTAGTTTCATTTGTCACAAGTTAAACACCAGCGTCAGATAAAAGTCCAGTGGATTCGGAGTAGATGCACGTTCCATCACTTTTTATTGCACGAATCAACAGACGAGTGAGATCCTGCACAAAAGTGTTTTTCAGCATCAAGAAAAAAACAAACAAAAAAAAAAAAAACATACGTCAGAGAACTTGTATGATATTTACAATAGATGCATCACTATAACCACTTATACATTATGTACATATTAGTCTCTGGTTTACTATGACAGTAGTTACAGAATGAAACCCCTACGCACACGTTACACTTCAGCTCTACAGGGAATTACAGTGCTTACAAAAACAACTGGCTGGACTACATCCACTCAACACACATTAGGGTTAGGACGACGGTCGGAACGGAGGAAGTCGCAGAACGCGCCTCAGGACGCGTCCCGCTCACGTGACCCGGGAGAAAAAACAAAAATACTCAAGATAAAACCCAAAAGGTGCAGTTAAAACAAAACGAAACCTGCTGTCGTGTGAGTTCAAGTCAAATCCTGCTTTCGGGAGATGTGGAGATCACGGAGAGGAGCAAAGCGACAGCGAGTTAAAAACTAAATGATTCAAGATTCCAACGTTTTTTTTTGTGTTTTTTTTTAAAAACCAAAGTCAAATATGAAATTAAAGATACAAGAAACGTCTGTAGCCTCAATGTTAGAAAATATCTTATAACCGACGAAGAGACAAACAAGTGAAACTGTTCATGATTTGGTTTTTGACACAGGATAAGCACAGTGAGGAATTCTGGGTAACGACGCGGCGTCTCCACATTATTAAACGTGCGTCGCTACGTGCGTGAAACTCCAGAGAAGCTGTGAAAATCCTCTGGTGTTTATGTCTGAAAACTTCTTAACGTCTTTCAGTTTCTTAATTTCCAAATAAACGATTAGAAGATACATGGGTTCAATACTGAAACCAGGAATTAGCCTGAGCCACTGGTCACAGAGGATCTACAGATGTGACGCCGAGCTTCTGTAAACACGGAAGTGGAAAGTGAAGGAGATGAGTTATTTCTGAGTGAAGGAATTAGCCAGTGTGTCGTTAGCTTGTGTTCGAGTATCAAACAACAAGATGCAGTTTAGAGACTAAAAACCTCCTGAGGATTAAAATAACGAAAGGCCGAGGTCTTGAGGCTGTTTTCAGACATTGACTGAGTCCAGGTGAGAAAACAGAGAGACACTGGTCCCAGGAGGAGGAGGAGGAGGAGGAGGAGCCTCACACGGAGAAGACGAAGTGGTCAACATGGAAAAACGAGATTCCAGAGATTTTTGATGTGCTGTAAACAAAACCATGTGATTTCCACTGTCAGGCTCCACCCCCTCATCTGATCATTTTTCCCTGTTGTGAAAAATCAGGAGAAAGTCTGGACCCAGTTGTTCCGGACGTTCTCCAGAGGTCATGTCTGAAAACAGCTTCTCAAAACCTCGGCTCCAGATGAACGACTCAGTGATTACCATGTTGTCTAAGTACCTTGGTTGGTCAGATAAATCAGTGGAAAGCACCTCGATGTTAGCACCAAACGCTCAACGTAGGAAAAAAGGTTCAAGAGCTTCGCTGTCGTTCCTTCATTTTCTCTGTTTTAGTCGTTGAGCAGAAAACGTCAAAAACCTTTAAAACCTCCCAGTAGTGTTTTTTTTTTTTTACATCAGTTTCTGGGTTTCTAACACTTCCTCTGATCCCTCGTTCTCCGGACATGCAGGTAGATAAAAGGTTTCAGGCGCCATCGTTCAGCATCCTGATACAAAAAAAATAATCAAATCTAAAAAGGTGAAACTGAGCTAAAACAAAATAACAGGTTGTAAAAAAATGTCTACGGTTAAATGTAACCTATGGCTACGGTATTAAAGTAAAGAGGTCATCTGAGGCCGATCCATAGTGTCTTGGTGTTTGATATTACATCTGGAATATATATACTATATATAAAAATAAAAGCGCTCCATTTGGCAAACCTGTCTGATGTCTCACAATATTCCAGTAATTATAGTTTTGGTCTTTGATAAACACGTATATAGATATAGCTCTAAAACTCGTTGAAGACGGTCCACGTGGAGTGAGGGGCGGTGGCGGCTGAGATTCAAGTGAGCGACGCCGCTCGCCGCTCCGGGTTCTTTTCAGCAGAAACCAACGGGCTCCTTGTGTTGGTTTGAAAACTCAAGTCAAAACTAAAACAAAATAACAAAAAGGCAGTTTGGTTGGTGGAAGAGTTAGAATCCGCAGCTTCCTGACCTGCGCTCGCTCGGCTGCTTTGTGCCTCAGTGCAGACAAGTTCAAAACAAAACCTGAAAATGGTTAAAGATGAAATGAAGAAACGTTTGAGCGGCGGAGCTGGAGCTCGTTGCCGAGCACGTGAGATATAAGCGGCTTTCCCTGACGACGAAGATGAACAGTGCCTTGGTTCTTGTGATCTTGAAGACGGTATAACGTGGGGTTTATATTTGTTTATAACGAGGGGAGCAAGTGTCAGAGTCTGGTTTGGTCTTTTGGCTCTCGGAGGGGTCAAAGGTCACTCAGGCCTCTGCTGCTTTCCTCTTAGAGCCCTTTGTTTTGGCCTCGGCTCCGTCTGCCTTCCTGGAGCCTTTGGGAGGACGGCCGGCGACGACGACGACGGCGGCGGTGGCGGTCGATGCCGTTGCCTCCGAGTTGATGCCCGGATCCTGGCTGTCGGTTCCCTCCAGCTCCTCGTGCTCCAGACAGCACAGCTGCCCTGTGGGGGGCCACGGGCGCAGCGCCCCCTCATGGTGAGCCTTGCAGAAGGAGTTTGGGCAGAGCTGACAGAAAGCGTCCGAGTTTTTCCCGCAAACGTCGCAATGGTGCCAGGGGCAGTCCCATCGTCCTGCAGGGCGGGTCCAGAGGAAATAGACAATTAGTTAAGAATAGATGGCTTTAACTAACGATTACTGTCATCATCAATTAATCAGCTGATTATTAGTCTATAAAGTAAAACAAAGTAATGTATAAAAACCCAAAGATGAAGAATTTACTCTCATGTCACAAGAAAGCAGGTCTTCACATATGAAAACCAGATTTATAGTCGAAAAACAATTATTTATTTATTAAAATAGTTCCCAGGTAAACGTGGTTATCACCCGTGTTAATAACCTACGTGCTGCAGTGTCTGAGGCGTCTCTTACCGAAGGGCCTCTTGGTGAGGTTCAGACAGGACAGGTGATAAGCTTTGGTGCAGGCCTTCTTGCCGCAGAGCACCAGCTGACCTCCGTCTCCACAGCGGAAACACTCGTCCTCAGACTTTTTCTTTCCCTCGCTCTTCCTCTTCTTATACTTTCTCTTCAACCTCTTTGCTTTAGGATCGGCTGTTTGGCCGTTCGAGTTCTGTGGATCAGATGCAGAGATGGAATCAACGCGAGCAAGAAAACACACATCTGCATCGCTATAAAAATACATACAGAGGTATTCTTTAATTAAGGGTGTAATTATTCTGTGTCTCCATCCATGTTCCAGACTTTAACATGATTGTATCCGTGTCCCATCGTTTGGAAATTGCAGTTGTGATGATAAAGATAAGAAATCTCACCTTAGGCCGATCACCGAGGAAGCCGCTGCAGTTCGGGGCGTCGCAGCGACAGACGGTCTTCTCGTTGCCGAGGCAGTCCAGGTTGTAGTTGAAGGTCAACTCGGTCCCTGGGAACAAAATAAAAAGAATAAAGTGAATGAACGTAAACATGAGCAGGTTAGAGCTGGAATAAATAAAAACAAACACAACAAGCTACATCCACGAACATAAACGCTGATAGAAATCTGTAAAAATCAGATTGTTATATGTGCAATTATTCTCGAAGCTCCACGGATCCTTCACTTGGTTCGGGACTCGTCTCACCTGCTGGGATGTCGCGGACGGCGAACAGGCCGACTCGCGTGTCTCCGTTCACCGTCCACTTCTGCGTCTCGCAGTTGGGCTGACAGCTGTGGTTCATGAAGCGAGAGTAGTTTCCCTTCGGCCCCGCGTCGATGATCCGATCCTGGAAAAGAAACCGTGATTTAGGGTTTAAAGACACCGCAGATACTGGAAAAGATGGTGTGAGGGTCAATCCGCCGGATGTGGTACCAACCTTGTCTATGGTGAGCATGTAGAAGTCAGTGATGTTGTTTTCGTGGGCGTACTTGATCCTCGCCCTGCACTCCTCCTCGTCGACCAGCTCGCCAATGTATTCGTTCACAAACTCGCCCTGTTGGAGAAACGCAACCTTCAGACCAGATTCACACTCCTCGAAACGTTTAAACGTTTTTTAAGAAGAATTCACTATTTGATCGATATCTTTCATGTCCCTCCCTCTCACCTTCTTGATGTCCCGCAGGGCGACCAGGCCCCAGCCCTTGCCGGGTGTCTTGATGATCTTGGTCTCTGGGTAAAGACGTTTGGTGAAGTCCTGGTTACAACAACGCTCGCCGCTGGGACACACCTGAGGGTGGCACTCGTACTGCAGCATGCGGTTCAGACACTCGGACTCGAACCCGCACGGCCTCTCGTCCGTCGGCTTGCAGTTGCACTTGGGGATCTCAGAAATGTCTGCGGTGTAGACCTGAACTTTGCCGAAGGGTTTGTTGACCTGAAGGAGAAACATTGTTCAGTAAAACATCAATAAAAAGGTGAATTTTATATTAAATTTATGCTATAACATCTATTCCAGAAGAAGATAAAAATAGCTTGATACTATTATCAGCAAGATCTTCATACTTTAGAGACAGAAACATGGGATGTCCCACCTTGATAAATTTGTATGGCGGCGGTTTCCGACTGTTCTCTTGCGCTTCCTTCGCCTCTCGTTTTATTTTGATCTCCTTGAATCGAGCTTCAGCCTCCAACAGAGCTGAGGAAACACAAGGTAAAAACGCTCATAAGATTTCATCTCAACATTAAACATTTAGCTCAAGATGATGCTACAAAACTTTTCTATAATGTCAAAACATGATATTTAAATTAGGAAAGCTATACTGGTTCGGTGAACTGTACACAATATTTAAAAAAATCCTGATTCCCGAATGGAGACAGACTGAACTTCTCTCTATCCCAACTTTAAATGGAGAAACAACCTCTTCCATGACTTTCATTGACCAAGGAAGTGACTTAGCAGCTCTACCGTTCTTAAAGACTTTGCCGATTCCGGTCCTCTGGTGCTTGCTGCCTCGGTCTCCCTCCATGTAGGGAAACACGCGGCCCTGGTGAGTCCAGAAGTAATCCTTGGATCCGAAAAAGAAGACGGGAAACTCTCCGATCTCATGGCGAAGGTGCTGGATGTTGGTAGGGATGGTCCTCGGGTTGTAGATCTCTGCAGGCCACCATCTGGCGAGAGGAAGCAGCGGAATGAGAACCAGAGGGTACAGAACATTTTTGAAAAGGAAAAATCTGCATCTCAAGCACTTTCTCTCACCTGTATGTTCCGAGTTTGACCCAGATGATGTCTCTGTACTTGGGTTTCTTCCCAGCTCTGCAGTCGTTGCAGAACCAGCTCCCATCAGGCATTGCGATGTTCAGACAGTCGGGGTGAAAAGCTGCCGGACAGGACTCGCAGCACAGCAGCTGTCCCCCTGCGACACAACGAGAAACCACATGAAACCTTCAAGACGAGGAAGCAGCAGCAGTGAAACTAGCAAGTGAGCTGATTTACAGTCGAGTCTTCTGCACGACGGCGATAAAAACAAACACAATAAAGTGTAAATGTTCAGTCTGACAGCCGAGGGGGAAAAAATCTGCATCATACATTAATCAACACATTGTTTGTGTGTGTTTTTGTCGTTAAGCTGAAAGGAAACACACGACTGCAAAACGTCTAGCAGGTAAACATTCACGTAAACAAGAAACCAGTGATCCTGGCTTTGTTTCTGCGTTTCAGTATCATCTGACACTAATTAAAAAGCCGTCTCTACAGAACTGGCTTTTATTTCAAATGAAAATTGACTCAGGAACTGTTCAGCGTTTCCTCAGCAGCATGTGGGATTTATAGCTCCACACGTGCTTCAGCAACGTGAGGAGACGTTAATCATAGTTAGACTTCACTCTGTTGCTGTCGAAGGAAATCTACAACCTTTGAACTTCACACAACTCTTTCTGTTACATCATATACAGTAGGGACTGTAGCAGTGTTTGACAGAATTGGTCCAATTTGATCTGTTAAAATAATTTGATCAGATCAAGTGTGCAGTTTTTGGGATGTGATCTGGTTATAGCAGCACTATAGAGACTGTTGTGGTTGGATAAGTAGTTAATATATTGTTATTATGTAGCTGCTGGTGATTTCCCTCCTTGTAGGTGAAATAAAAAAGAAGCAGTCTCGAACCTTTGGAGCAGACGAAACACCAGCTGACGTTGACGTGACTGTGGTGGCTGTAGCCCTTCTTGGCGTTGAAGTGGTTGGTGCAGATGATGGCGGTGTTGGTGATCATCTCACTGCCGGCTGCCACACACAGGTCACCAATGTGGTACGCCACGGGGCAGCGCAGGCAACGCATTAACCTACCTGCAACAGGGACAGCGGGACAAACGGGTTACGACAAAACTTTCTACAAGTGAGTTATATTCCATCAGATCACCTCTCTTTCCCAGTTCATGCTTCCAGCTACACTTTTACTATAGAGATCAACTTTTCCATCAGACCAACGGCCAGAACCTGATACTTTATACAGAAAGTCTGACTTTACCGTTTCCATGCACGTAGAAAGTATGTGACCTTGAGCAAAAATATTTCTATAATGCTTATGAATTTGTCCCCAAATGAAAAGGAATCCAACTGTAAACAATAGTGTGTGACGTCCTCACCCTTGGTGGACTTGTGCTTGGCGCGGCAGCCGTAATGGCAGCTCAGGCAGGTGTGGAGTGGGCAGCGGATGCCCTTGTTGTCGAACAGGGTGAGCGAGTTGAGGCGGACGCACGCCTCGTGGTAAAACTTGCCGCAGTGCAGGACGTGGCAGCGAAGCAACTTGCCCTCCGACTGCTTACAGGTGAAACACGAGTGAATTCCTGAGAAGAGCAGCAAGGGAAGGAAATGTCAAACAGCAGCAACTACAAAGTGCAGCAGGAAACATAAAACATCTGCCCAGTGAAAGTTTCTCAGACAGAAAGTGAACTTCTCACCGGTGCTGCACTCCTGACACAGCAGCTTGTCGTCGGGTTTGAACGACAGACCCAGACAGTGGAGGTGAAACATGCCACAACATTGTCCTTCACAGGGAAGCAGGTCCTCACCAGCCTGCTCACACATCTGTAGGAACAAACCAACAAGGACACATCAACACACAATAAAAGAACATGAATATCTCTATCCCACATTATAAAATGATGGAGACTTGATTCAAACAAAACTTTAAATATCTTTTCCATAGAAACAGAACCAGTAGAACATCACACTACTGGCCCCTTCAAATTAAGAGCTTCCCCTTTGCCCAGAAGTACAAGATGATGTTAACGATCTGTTCAGATAAACCTCGTCTGACTGAAAGTTGTGCAGCCATCATAGAGGTAAACTAATGTATGAATGCATCTGATGTTTTATTATCTTAACAAACCTACCTGGCAAACAAATTCTTTCTT
The DNA here is from genome assembly GCF_022539355.2 of Hippoglossus stenolepis. Taxonomy (NCBI): domain Eukaryota; kingdom Metazoa; phylum Chordata; class Actinopteri; order Pleuronectiformes; family Pleuronectidae; genus Hippoglossus; species Hippoglossus stenolepis. The sequence goes on from NC_061492.1 coordinate 2,610,822, forward strand.
CCGTTCGCCCTTTTTTGTCCCGTCCAAGCTGTCGCTCGGAGAATCAGGACGTCCTTCACTCCCAGAGCCCTGCAGCAAACAGCGTGTGATGAACAAGACATTGGGGATTGTGCTTCATGGAGGAAACTGATCACATCTGGAAATGTGGTGTAGTTACTTTAAGAGTTCTGCTAACAAGTGGAAAAAGAAGCCGAGCATTTTAAACCAAACCGGTTCTCTATACTTGTTGAATTAAATTCAGTTGGGGACTTGTAACGTTGATGACAAGCTTGTGTAATTTAAGATGGAAACACCCTGAGGTCATTTCCTCTCACCTCAGGATCAGGACACGGAGAGGCCCTTCTCTTCTTCGTCTTGGCAGGTGTGGCCTGGTTCTCTCCATCCTGTTTCCTTTTCCTCCTGCGCTTTGGTTTCACTGCGTCTTGATCATCTGTGCACAGTCAAAATGTACAACCTATAATTAGCAGGTGCTGCAGTGGCCACGATAAGGTCGCTAAGATGCGAGTGAGGCCACAGGACAGAGCACAGAGGTGTGAATGAAAAAGAGATGCTCGTCGTTTACCAGCCAGAGGATCTTTTGACTTTTTCTGTCGTCTCTTGGTTTCCTTCACTTCTACGTCAGTTTTCTTCGTTCGTCTCCGCTTTTGTTGCGTTCCCTCCGAAGTCGAGGCCTGAGGACGTAATAAACAAGGAAATAATTGAATATCTCCAAAGTGAGGTGTTTTTCAAGCTCAATCATTACTATTCAAGAACCGGTGCAGTTTTGTGTCGGACGTGACATCAAACCAAATTTAAACAAACCTGTTTCTCAGCATCTTTGCTCATTTTGCGTCTCTTAGGCGTCTGCTCCTTGTCGGCTGCGGAGTCCGACAGCTTCCTTTTAGGCGCCTTCTTTCTCTCCCTCTTAACTGGAGACATGGTTGTGAAGAAAAATATTAAATCATCTTAATTCGGTTGAGAATCAGACCATTTCTATTTTAGTCATAACAGCAAATATAAAATCTTCTCTTGTGTTTTAGAATTAGTGAATAAAAGATTTCCTGCCAAATGACTCACCTGAGGAATCGGTCGTCTGCTCTGCAGGAGTCGCTCTCTTTCGCCTTTTCTTCACTTTGTCAACTACGACAACAAAAGGCTCAAATTAAATTAAATGAATTGACATATCTACATGATTGATCACTTCTCAAATGTTACAAGTACTGTTACCAGCTTATTTTAAATATTCTGTAATTTATAAATAGGAAAATAATGAGCAACCAAGGGCCATTCGAATATTGCTTTCCACATGATTATCAAAGCAATTGGGAAACGGCATTATGGGTAAATTCTGTGTCTCTAAGTTCCAGTGCTGTGAAGTACAGCTTTCTTGGATCTTGCATTCTCTCATCATGAAGTTACCATTGCTCACCAACCAGGAATGGCCCCATTAAGTGATGAATTCTACAAGAATCCGCCCACATCACTACTTAATTGGCCACATACGGAAATTTAAAGCATGAGATTCCACCGCACTGTTAAAAACACACACCAGCCACAACCAGATTTAACCAGCCCTCGATTGATGGCTAGAGTTGATCCGCCACCCGGGGTTTTAACTTTCAACCAACCTGGAACTGGAACTGGGGGTGAGACGAGTTCTGAAGCGTCGTCTGTTGGAGACGCCAGCTTTGGTTTCCTCTTCTTCACCGGATCGGCAGAGTTCTCCACTGCAGGTTTTTTCCGTCTCCTCACCGTCTTGGTTGTAGACGGAGTCTGTCTGGGTCGTCTCTTTTTCTTCTGAGGTATGACTGGTTCAACTGGTTCAGAAGAAATGGGACCCTGCAAAGACAACAGATCATCCACTGGTAAAGGTCTGCTCAGGCTGTTTAAGTAAGATCATGGTATTATATTATATGGGTTTTAAAAACATGTTTTACTCCAATTTTTTTTCTTCTTCTATGTTTCTTTGCAGAGTTTAAAAATATTTTGGGCTGTGGGTATTTACCAGCAGGGAGGGAAGATCTGGGCTCAGGCGTGACACAGTTTCCTGGTTCATCTCTTCGCAGAATTTTGGCTTCAGTTTCTCCAGGATCCCGAGGTTCAGGCGAGGCCCGTCTTCGTCATACTGAAATGTAAAGTTCGTCATGCGCTCATCCAGCGACATGCTGAGGGCCTCCTTGGCCTGAATGATGCCCATGTTCCACTGGGCCTGGAGCTTGCGGGGTACGGATGGAGTCGTCTGCAGGACGCAGAGGAAGCAACAAGGTTAAACCGCAAGTTACTGTGGTGGCAATTGTGTTGGCTGAAGAAAAGGGTCAACGCTGCAGGCGGACTCTCAACACATCACGTATATGATGAGAGAACAACACAATACGGTAGAGGTGTCTTGTCATTGTGTTGCCATCAACAGATATTTGTTTTACACTGTTGGCAATATTTAGAAACAAGATTGCAGAAGAGATAAGATTCATGAGGAAGCTGTGTAAGAGAAAATTTGCCAACAAAAAACCTCAAGAGTTACTCGCACAAATCTACAATTATGGTTCCTTAATTGTTTGTTGGTGAAAAGCAGCTAAACTGAGCAAGTTGGCTGAGAGAAATAAAAACTAAAAAAAACAAGTAACATTTGATTGACGAGAGAGAACCTTGTGTAAAACGTTTTGAAGAAGTTCAGTGTTTAAATGCTGAACGGTTTCTTAGCGACAGCAGAAAGACCACATCCCCCACTGAGGCAACATGAAAGAAGCAGATTTTTTACCTTTTTGTGAATGTTGCAGGAGGCTGCTTGTTTGTTGCCCAGGCTGAGCTGCTGGTATTGATCCTCTCCAGTGAACAACACCATGTTCTTCTCAAAGATGTAGCCTCTCTCCGGGGCATCTCCAAAATACTGCACATGGTAAAGGAGGCCTGACCTGCTATTGGCCGCTAAAAAACAAAACAAACCAGAACAATAGAATTAAACAATGGTGTAAAAATCTGACTTTAAAAATTGAAATCTGGCGTTTTTCAACCTTTACAACACATCACTTGAATTTGAATGTAGCAGGCGGTTGTGGGTGTAACTCACCTTTCTGTTTGAAGTGATGGCTGAATTCTGGGTCTGTGGTCACCATGCAAGGCCACCAGGGGTACCCCGACACCTTCGTCCAGACCAAGTCACCAACAGCAAACCGGATCAGCGAGGGAGACTTCTCTGACGCCTCCGCCTTCACCTCAGGGAGGAGATTGAGCTGGAGGAGAGAAAGAAGAATACGTCCATCGATAGATTAGAATTTAAATACATCAAGTTTCATTTCCACGTATAAAAGAAGTTACTTTTCCCACACACTATTTTAGACACAAAATTTGTTCCTGCAAATATTGGTGAATAATTAAACACATCTGATTCTTTGTGGGAGACTCAGCAGCTCGACGTTAACTTGCAAATGTTCAAACTATTTATCAATTTCTACATCTATGGAAATCCTTGCTTAAAATTTTGCGTAAACATTTAAATGTGACTAGATCAAAGTCAAGCGTCACCATGAAATCAGATGTGGATCAGAGGCTTAGTACAGTTTGATCTCATTAGTATGTGTGATCCTTTTGGCTTAATATCATCTGTCAGCAAATAGTACATCATTGTTTTAAACTAGTATTAACTAGACAATGCAGTTTATTGTATTATATTACCACAGGAGAATACAAATTCTAGCTTCTAATTGAAATGAGTTAAAAATTAAAAACCTTGTCGTCTGCTCCGGTTCCATCTGCAGCATTTGTGTGGTCCACTTGCTCCAGAGGGACGAAAGAGGAACTGTGGTTTAGCTGAGGTTTTGGTTTGACAGGTCTCCCTCCTCTCTTCTGCACGTCCTGTCTCTTCTCGGGACCAGATATTGTACCTTCGGTGGCTGTGGCCAAACTGGTCCCGTTGGCACAGCACGGTTCAAACGGCGGCTGCTCTACCGCCTGGGGCACTGTCACCTTCAGTTCAGATTCCGTGTGAGGGCTGCAATTGTGCTGATGGGTGCCGTTGGTGGCCGGGGCCTCGGCACCCTTGAGCATGGGAGGCTCTGGAGCACAAAGCTTGGGCAGCGGGTCTTGGTCGCCGTTCAGCACACGGGAGGTGAGGTCTTTGAGCCTCTCGTGGCTGTGGTTGTTATGACTGTGGCCGGCCATCTTCTGGAGGACGCCGTCTTGTAGTTTGGCGGCCAGCTGGGCAGCGGCTTTGTCCATAAGCAGAGCCGGGTCACTGCTCATGTCCCCCCGACCTTTCCGTACGCCGAGGGACTCCGGCGGCTGCTTCATGCTGATGGGGTTGGCTGGTTCGGGCATCGAAGGCAGAGAGCTACCTTTAGTGTCCATCCCACCTCACCCCCTCCAGGCTCGCTGAGCTGCACAACAGGGGACACAGAAACTTCTCATTCCACAGGTTCAGTCACAAATCATTACCACCAGGCCCCACGCAGTCACTTTCTCACACTGGGATTCGTGGGATGTGAATTCTTTGAGCACAGCGTTGTACAGTTTACAAAATGGCAGAGGGCAGAGAGAGAGAGCTGCACCTGTCACATAACGCTCCAGCCTGGATGTGTTGTAGGAGACAGTGTGAAGCCACAATGGAACAGTCCAGTGAAATAACACTGAGATCCAAACACGCGTGAATGAGGTGAACCCCCGATTGAATCCAATGCGTGCGAGGAAAAGCTCCCCGGCGGGTGGAGAGCATCTTACCCGGACTAGTCGCCTCTCTCCTGGATAAAGGACTAGCTATGGCTGCTAGCTGCAGACCGTGGAGGAGGAGAAAGCAGCCTGCAGCTCCACCGCATGCAGCGAATGCCCGATGAGTGGGTGGCCGCGTAATCACCGCATCACCGGCGAGGAAAGCCGCGGAAATGGAAGCAGCTGACAAGTCGGTGTAATGCAACTGGCGTGCGGATAATTGCTGGAATTGCGTGCATCCTGCTCCGGATAAAAGCTAACACGGTGCATGGTGATTCGTGTTATGTTACTTGGTTTAGTTGCAACGCATCAACAACACGGTTGAACTTACACCCCCCACACCCCCCACCGACATAAGCATCTGTAACATCCGTTTTTAACTCGATCTCTTCTGTTCAGCAACGTAACACATCCAGCTCGCCAGCAGCCGCCCTGTAATGTCATGCATGAAATGGGCTCCGACTATAATCTGAAGCGGAAGCCACGATGTGTGGATTCCAGCTGCGGACAAGCGTTCACCCCGAACCGCATCTCTGTCAGAGCTCCAGTCAGCCATTACGCCGCATTCCAGCAAATAGACAAAGCCGCCACCCAAACGCTAAATTCACTAAACCCACCCGCTAACTAGCCTCCTAGCTTGATGCTACCGGGTAAATAAATAACCGGGATTGTCGCTGGATGACTGCGGCGGCTTGTTTTTAATGTTTTCCTATTCTTTCACTAATATGCTCAGTTTGTAGGCGCCATGACAGCTTGTTTCAAAAAGGCTAGCCGTGCTAGCCAAAGCTAACCATCGTTCCATTGAAGCCCAGTCAAAGGGCACACTCAAAGTTAGCATAGTTAGCTAGCTCACTAGCTAGCAGCTCCTCTCGCTAAAATGGATGATGGGCCCGAACAAGTGTACCCGAGCGGACCCGTGCCGGCTCGAAGCCCCGGGGCGGCCTGCCCCGTGGAGGTTAGTGCGCGGTTACCTGTTGAGGTCCTGTCGGCGGTTAGCGGGAGAAAGTGTCCGGACTCATCCCGTCAAACGGAGCCTTTCATTCAGGTCGAGGCTGAAGCAGCTTGCGGGAAAATCAAACACTGCGGCCAACAGCGCGAAAAATACTCACTTCCGATTGGTCGGGAGCGAAGCGAGGATCCAACCGGTCCGTTCAAAAAACCAACCGCAGGAAGTGAGTGACCCGGAGAGTCTTCATCACCTTCATCATCTTTAACATATTAATCATCACCTTCATCATATTTATCACCTTCATCATCTTCATCATCTTAATCATCGTCTTCATCATCGTCTTCATCATCATCTTCATCATATTTATCACCTTCATCACCTTCATCATTATCATCATCGTCTTCATCATTAACTTCATCACCTTCATCATCTTTATCATATTAATCATCATCTTCATCATATTTATCATCTTCATCATCACCTTCATCATCTTTATCATCATATTCATCATCTTTATTATCATCTTCATCCTCTTCATCATCTTCATCTTTATCCTCTCACCTCTTCATCATCTTTATCATCTTCATCTCCATCTTCCTTATCATCTTCATCCTCTTCATCTTTATCCTCTCCCCTCTTCATCTTCTTCATCTTTATCTTCTTCATCCTCCGTGTTGTATATGGTTATTATTTGTTCATGCTAATCATTAAAGTTTTGAAATGATTATTTTTCTAATCAAAGTCTCAGTAAACACATTTAAAACATAAACATATGAAACAAAAAGTGTAAATATGAATATAACCTCAGTGACCTTGTCTTGTTTCCTTGTATTTAATGATATTATAAATACTTCATAATAAACTCCACTGGAGAACAATATAAAACAATAAAGGACTTAAAACCGGATTTTGACAAAGGAACCTGGGGCTTCTCATGGTTTGGGGGGGCCCTCATGGTTTGGGGGGCCCCTCATGGTTTGGGGCCCCTGTGTAGTTGAGCATTTTGCCTGGAAACAATACAAATACCAGGTTCGATCCACAGTTACACACAGTGTGGACAGAAATACATCAGGTGCCGGTGAAACGTTTTCTGATTGATCATGTGATTGTTTAAAATAATAACACGATAATAACACGTCAAATGAAAAGTGGACAGTAAATTCAAACATGAACCTGCAGTACCAACAAAAGAAGCTAGGAGGTGTAAAACCTACTGGAACAATACAACCCCTATTTCCGGTAGTTACAAAAATATTACTAATGCATTAATAATAATAGATAATCAAAGTAATAAATAATTAAATAATAACAAAAGTCCATGTCCTTAATAAGACATTATTGAAGGATGTGGAACTGGGGACCCTGGAGGGTATTTTAAATAACAAGGGGTCAATTGATTAGAAGTTACTGTGATTTCTTCCCTACTATAGAGTTCATATCTGTGTTTTTTTATTTTGCTGTAGAGTATAACAGTGTAATAGTATATATTTGCCTTACAAACTTTTTCCAAAACTAAGAATGTCATTGCAGTGATAACTTTGTGTCTGCATAATTCAATAAAGCATTTGAATAGAATTGAACTAAATGGAAATAAAGAGACTTGAAGTAAAGTGAATTAAAGTAAAGGGAATTAAAGCAAAGTAAAGAAGAGTAAAGCAAATTAAAGTAAAGTAAAGTAAAGCGAAGTGACGTGACGTGATGGGACATGAATTGAAGTAAAGAAAATTGAATTGAACTCAAACGAACTTGCTTGAATTTGACATCATTTTACTTTATAAGCTCACCGGAAGTGTCTGGTTCCCCCTCACACCTCCGGTCGCTTCACAGAGGCACTGACAGCGGTGTGACGTCACTCCGGAGCCTAGACCCGGCTCGCTGTCACCGCGGAACAGAGAAGAACCTATGGGGAGGATCAAAGACGAGAACCAGAGGATCAAAGACGAGAACCAGAGGATCAAAGACGAGCGCCGGAGAACGACAGAGGAGAACCGTAGAACAATCATAGAACAATAACAGAACAATAACAGAACAATAACGGACAATCATACAACCACCCAACCACCGAGGAGACCCACAGAGGCATGTGATGACAAGGAGTCAGATCTCTCCGTGTTCACGTCCACCTTCCTCGTAGCCCGTTAATTCACCTCACGGGACCTCGGGAGCGTCGTAGCGGCTCAGCAGCGGCTCCTCTCCGGCCTCCAGCGCTCCAACACACCGGTGCTAAGTGGCTAACTAGCCTGTGAGTAAAGTGAAACCATTGAGGACAGAGAGCCTCCCGCATGGCGTTAATCCTGCTCACCAGGTCCCGGGCACCTTTGATGAAAACGTCCCGGTCTTTAAAGAACGAGTTCCGGAAAGGTAACTATGAGTTTGATGTGTTTTGTTTGTTGCTGTGGAGCTTTGTTTATTTTGATGACATTGAGCTAGCCTAGCTTCGGTGTTATTAGCATGCGGGGGTGTCATGTTTTCTCCGGTCAGTGGCTGTGTTGTTGTTTCCAGGAAGATGGTGACGGTTCCCAGCAGATAACTGGATGAAACGGAACCAAACCAGACCTGTCATTCAGTGTTTTAATCCATAAATCAATAACCAACCCGGGTCAATCAATGCTGCTGTCGGTCTGTCCGGGTTTAAGGTCATCATCCCGCATGAATCAGCGTTTTAAGGGCCTCACAGTTCTGAGAGGAGCACAACATGATTTGGGATTCAGGTTATCTGAGGACAGCCATCTTCTGTCCAGCCCCCCCCTCTCTGCTGCAGGATGCTTGTTGCCATGGGAACAGGTTTCCCTGTGTTCATTCAGCATCCCCGTCAGAGCAGTGGGTTTTAAACATGAATGAAGCTGAGCTCAGGCTCTGTCATGTGCACGTTTCTATTTAATTCATCACAATGTCAAAGTGAACTTTATTTGTCATTCAGACCATACAACAACAGGAAGTGCACAGCAGAACGGATTGGGCTACTCCCATGTGCAAATATAAAAAGGCGAGTTCAGTTAACCCAACAAAAACAGACATAATAGACGAGACCCTTTCACAAATAAACATATATGTCTGTGTTTATGTTTGCCGATATGAAAACGTTGTTTTACCGAATAAATAATGCATAAAAGATGTGTATTTATGTTTATATTCTACCTAAAGAATTACAGAACATTTTAAATTACAGTTCTTTATATTTGGTTGTATTTGTGCCTGTTTTATTTAGTTATTATTATTATTATATATATTATTTTAAATCTTTAACATATGGTTAAACTTAAATCATCGATTGGATGGTTGGATCATTGCAGTTACATTGAGTGACAGTAAATGTAAACTTGATCCTGGTGAATATTACTAAGGTGCTTGAGTGATGAAGATATGAGATGTGAGTTTATATATGAGCTGAATGCGTCTGTCTGTGTGTTCATCAGTTTTTCTCAGTCGTCTGTTTGGACAACGTTGTGAAATCATGAGCCGCGGCATAATGGTGATGCATTGTGGGAACTTTGTGCTTCTCCCTTACAAGCTTCTTCTGCTGACATTTTAACTCATTTTTGCTTCAATTAGATTGTTCCATCGATCGATTCATAGTAAAATCCAGATTTTCATAGTTGGGTTAATGGCACTTTAGGATTTTCTATATCAGTCACACTCTAGAATAATCATTACCTTAATGGCTGTAATCTTAAACCAAACTGCACTCATTCTATTAATGTCCACCCTCTTTTAAGAGAAGTGATTTTATTTTTAGTTGAACCATCTTTCCTCTGGTCTTTGCTCAAACAGATTGTGGCTCCAGAACAACTCGCTATCCTGTATTTCCATATCACTGCAAGTTCTTTATTAGCCTCGCACTTTACCTGTTATATAACCAGTGTAGATATGAAGGTGATACGTCTCTTTGCACTTTCATTGTTTGGTTTCTAGGTGTGTCATAGCCGCTCAGGGGCCGTGGAGATTAATGTCTCAGATTTCTTTCTCAGGAAATGTTTGTATTTGAGTTGGTGCGTTATAGCTGTGCTTCTAAATAGATGATTGGCTCATGACGGGGATTTGTCCGTCAGACGGAGACCGTGCTCTTGGCTTTAGGCCCAGATTATCAGACAAATTGCTGTGCTTCCATGAAGAAAGGTCACTGCCTCTTATAACTCCACCTGAGTAAGACTGGAGTTAATTCTCTCATTACTTATTCAGCTGGAAGCAGTCATGATACAAGAGTCTCATGAAAAAACAGAAGCTGGAACATTTACATAATAATCAGTTAATGATAATCCTTGCTCTGATCGAGTAAAATTCAAAAACCCTCGACTCAGGTTGTGACCCTGACCAACCACGGCTGCTGTGACTCCTGAACATTGACCACCATGCCAATGGAAGCACAGCAGTCATCAAACAGGCTGTAGGTCAGTTGTAGTAAAGATAAGAGCGTTATCTAACACAGCATTAAAGAAATACGACAGAAACCTAGTTCCAGTTGTATCGGTGTGTGTGTGAAGGGGAATCTAGAACAACATATGGAGCAATATGTTTAAACACTGCAGCATTTACTGGTTTTATGTGGTTGGTGCAGCTGAGTCCTCTGTTGTTTGGACTCATTTCACACTGAAACGGCTGACAACGTGAGTCTCAGTTGTCTGCACTAATCGTCAGTATGTCTGAGAGCTGAGTCCCAGGGGAAATGAAACTAAAATACCATATTTTACTGGATACAGCTGGAGATGCCTGATACCTCCTGATCTACGTACTCAGAAGGCTCGGCTGTACTCTTTGTCGTTCTGGATTTTACGCTAAGAACCATGTGTGACGGGAGGTGTCCAGTTGATAAACCGATTATGCAGCCCTACCAACTGTCCTGTTCTTGTCTTGCCTCCACGTCAGTCAGATTCAAACACGTGAGCCGACGCTGCTCATAAAACAAAGGGTAATTCACCTAAGATCCAGTATTTTGTTAGATTTTTGGCAATAAATTGAAAAGCAGCATGTTTTGTATGCAAGGCTGCTGCACCGATGTTGAAAAAGCTGAGGCTACAAGGAAAACGGATCTCAGGAGCACGTACAGGAACTGAGCGTCTCTGTGGTTATTTACTGCTCACAAGGTTAATGATGGGAGTTTTATTAGACTTCCATTTTACTATTTTACTGCTGCACGGAGCCCTTTGAGCTGTGGGGTCACTCACAAGTTAGCTGTGGTTTCCAGAAGTCCAGCAGGGCGTGGGGAGCGTGACCTAGTTCTGACCCTCCATGACCAGACCTGGTTTATTCTGGGTCAAGATTAAGATCAAATCAAGTCCATTGTAAAATAAGTCGTATCGAATGTTCAGTAAGTTCAAGTTGACTTTTTCTGTCTTTATTCTCGTAAATGGCTGAAATTTTCAGTATTAATTTCACAGACGTGTTGATCAGAAGTTAGTTCAATACACGCTGTGGTTTCTTTACTTTAGGCTAATTGTTGACTTGTTCTCCAGTGGAAGATGACAAAAATACCAAGTTCCACAGAGAACTGGAAAGGCGGCATTTATCAGTGACTACAGGTTGTAGTTGAAAGCTTTACTTTTACTGAAATCACTGTGAGGACGAAGCAGTTTTAGTTTTGCATGAATGAGGTTTTATGCATTCCACAATAATCCATGAGCACATTACAGATTACACAGAAATGAAAGTCATGTCATGTTTACTTTTCATTTAAAGTAAAGTCTCTGTGTGTAAAACAACAAACACATTGTAGAAATGTCACACAGATTACTTTCGTAATTTTATATATCTGTTCTCTGCCACATTTTCATACCATAACATTCTGTTATATTTGTTATTAAAATTATTTCAACAAACATGCTGACAAAATGTAAATCGTAGTTCCGCCAAAATGAGAAACCTAGTGTAGCATAACTTGGACTGAAAGTGGTTTGAGCATGAAACCAATACTCAAACCCCGGGTGGGGGGTAAATTCACAGAGGAAACCCAGTGTGTAGATGTGTGTAGATGTGTGTAGATGTGTGTAGATGTGTGTACAGTGCAGGAGAACAGTACAGGTCAGGGTCAGGTAATCTGCTGTAGTTCCAGGGATTTCTCTCTGTGCTGCAGTGGCTTCTGCCACAAAGGTGACTCTGTTCCAGTAAACTCTGTGTCGTACTGGCTGCCGGCCACAGCCTGACATGTTCGACCAGGCCTTACTGGATTTACTCCAGCCGGCCATGTGAGGGCCAGAGGAAGGGTGTGGTTACGTCATCTGCTCTCTGATGATTGGCCTGAAGGGTCTCACCACCCCGCCCTCTCTCCGCATGTGCACACTTCGCCCTGACGGGGGCCTCTGGGGCTTTGGAGCCCCACCGTGGGCCTCACTCAGGGAGGGTGGGGGTGTTATGGCCACTGAGGCACAGATACTCTCACAGAAACAATACACTGAATTTATTCTATGGACACGTGAACGACACAGAGTCATTTTAAACATTAGCAAGTTGTAAAAATAACCTGAAGTTCCAGAGATTTGCATGCTAAGAAGTGATAAAGCTACAGAACTCATGAAGCCGGAGAAACGGTGAAAAAGATTAATCAAGATCTATTTTCTACGACAGCAGCAGGGGCTGTATTCTTTTATCATTATTACATAATCACACAGAGTTATAGTTCGGTCATTGAACTCAGAAATAAAATGACATTAAAGAATCAGACCAGACGAGGCCTGTGGATATCTGCTGCTGTTTGATCTGCTCGTCTACTCATCAGCAGCACTTCATGGAATTCCTGAGTAGTCTCTATGTGTGTATATGTGTGTATATGTGTGTATATGTGTGTATATGTGTGTATATGTGTAAACTCTTCCCCTCATATTTTTGTTTCCTTCTTTGCAGGGGCACTTCAAGATGGTGCCTGTTTCAGCTGCACAGCCCTCAGACTCTCCAGTCCGATGTAAGTCGAATAATCACGAGGATTAAACCGAACATCTGAAAACAACTCTTACGATATAAAAACTTCAGTGAAGAACATTTAAACATTTTAAGACGGAAATTCAGTTTCACCGATATTTAAAGATTTGAGGTTTCTGGGTGTTTTTATGTTCGTAAGTGGACTCGGCTCAGACCTGCTTGAGGTTTTGAGCTTAAATGTTAGTTTATTATCTTTTGACATTTATTTCTGAGATTTGACTTGTGCTTCCGTAGCCACATGGATGCTAACATGGTTTTTTGGATGCTATTTTATGTTCAATCAAACCCAAATTCACATTTCTGTGTTGTGTTTTCATTGTATTGCTTTTGGCAAAAATGTTCCAGTGGAGTTTGTTTTGTCCAAAGCCGTCACTGTTTTGTTTAAAGTAGAACTTGTGATTTTCCTTTCTGATGTCCTCACCCTGTTGTTTCCTTAGACTTGATGGGCGACTCGGCAGTTTGACCCAGGTCTCTTCATTCGGTCCTTTCCTCCCTGGGTCAGATGGAAGTGTGGGCCCCTGCCAGAGCTTGGACTCACTGCGGCACTACTGCGCTCTTGTGCCGGGGGCCTCCCCCTCAATACACCCTGCGATCACAACAGGGGCCCAGTGGTCGATAGTGCGGCAGCAGGACATCTCCGGAGTCAGGTGGATACACACTTCAAGGAGGAGATGGGACGATTCGAAGGTGGAGAAGTCACTGCGTTCGATAAAGGACAAGAAGAAGCTGGAGGAGGGAGGGCCGGTGTACAGTCCCACGCTGGATGCAGAACGTGTGAGAAGGACGGTCCGACAGTGGGTCGTGGATGAAGTCAAGCACTACTACCACGGCTTCAGGCTGCTGTGGATCGACACCACCATTGCTGGGCGATTGCTGTGGATGGTGTTGAACGGAAACGTCCTGTCCCGACGTGAGAGGAGACAGGTGAGGCCTGCAGGCAGGAAACGTAGAGGAAGCTTTTCTCTGGAGACCAAATCTGTTCAGATGATTTGTTACTTAAAGGGAATTACAGGACATTTTATTTGAGCAGAAATGGGAAAACTCACCCACCAGCCACTGAGTAAGGAAAGACGTGTTTCCACTATGACTCAGAGTTTACACTGTGCACAACCAGCGTGAGTGTAGACTTCAGGAATGACGGAGTCGGACAGCTCAGACATCTTGTTCTGTAATGTTTAATCCACAGCTTCTCAAACCTAAAGGGATCAATTATAGAAATTGGCGGTGTTGACTCACCAGGCGCCCGCTGCTGCTCTGCTGCCTGATTAAAGCTCTTGAGGTTGATGCTTTTACGTGTGGCTGCTTTGATTAGAAAGGTCCTCAGTTAACTTCGCCCAGTTTGTGTTGTATCGGCTGCGGTGGTTTACAACAGCAACGCTTTTAGTAGAAAAACAATCACAGCTTTTAGTTTTTCTGAGCGACTGATGATGATGATACAGCAGCTGCTTGATTGAATACCCTAAGATATGATACAAACTTAACTTGACTGAAATGTGTTGAAATAGTAAAACTGATAGAAACATGGTTTAACGATCGCTAATTTAAACCAGATGCAGAGTAAACACAGCAGTGAAGTAAACGAGTAGAATAAACATCGTTTCCATGACGGACTCTTCTCGTCTTCTTTGACAAAACCTGCTACTTGCTCTGAATTCACGGCAGCCGCTCGTCCCACATTCAGGGCCGAGCTGTCTGGATGGAGGCCCAGTGCTCGCTGCAGTAATCGGATGCAGGCGCTGGCACACATCAGGTGTCGTTTCAGGGCAGGTGAGCAGGTCAGCTCGGGTCACACTTACTTACTGCTGCCCGGTTCCTGTGCGGTACAGGAGGCTACAGACTTAGTGGAAAAGATTGTGAACGCTCTGCGTCAGGTTGACTTCGCCTCTGCTCATTTCTGGATGGTGGAAGGAAGTGGAGACACATCGTCCATCTTTATTTACAGTCTTTGCTTCGATGCAAAACCAAAAACCTAAATGACCATAATTAACGTTTTGACTGTGTTTAATTGTTATTCTGATAATTTGCAGGATTATGCAAAAGTTCAGAGTGTGTACAATTTGGAGCAGATCCAAATAGAAATCTGAATCTAGTGAATTTAAATCTGGTTTCACAATGGGACTGTGCTCTGTGAGTGCCATCGTAGTTTTAACTATTTACTTGGAATCCTTCATCATTTTTGTGCTCAAACAATATTATAACTTCACAAAATGGTTCTATTGAAAGACAGGAAACGATTTAATTAACTTATTTACGATACATCAAACATGTTCCGTGTGGCTATGCTAAAGAAACAGAGGGAATTAAGGCTCGGTGCTGTGCTAACTAATAGCTGCTGGTCAGTGCTGATGATGACCACGGACTGCCCCCCCCCTCCTCTGCATTAAACCCACACCACCGTCCCATCTGCACCTTTTCAAATGCAGCTGACTCCCTTGGAGCGCATGTCCCGAGCCCATCTACAGCCCATTCATCAAGCCCGGACTGGCTTTGCCTCCTTAATCTCCCCCTTTCATATTCACTTACAATACTCAGGCCTCCGTTTAAGGCTCCTTCCATTTGAATCTGTCACCCCCTCCACCCTGCTTTGATGGTGGAACTCTGGGAGATGATATACATGTCAATGGAACCGCGGACAAAGGCCTTTTCACTCGGGCTGGCCCTAAATCCTTCACCCTACTGGTCCACCGACATGCAGGTGGAAAGGGCCGAGAAAGGAGGACTGGTGCTTTGGCCTTCTCCCCTCAGCGCTGGTTTCTGTAAACGGTTGGTTGGGATTGTGTTGACGGTGAGTGAGCCACAGTCGGACAGCTGTACAATGAAGAAGACCAGTGTCCGCGTGCTCCGTCCACACTCGGAGGATTGTTCAGGTCCACGCTGAACAAATGTACTTCCTGTTGGCTCGAGTGGACGTTTAAAAATCGTCACTTTGGTTTTCAGCTCCGTGCAAATAAACGCACCGGTGAATTGGGAGGTTTCTGCTGCTGGGGGAGTTAAACGTGCTGAGTGTGGAAACTGTTATTAGAGGAGCTGATTGTGCCAAGAGACAAAAGTCCAGGCAGACGTCATCACAGCTTCCTCTGGGGACACTGCTCCCTGGTGGAGGCACGCACACGCTACAGCCTGCCGGAGACATAAGGGCCCTAAATGTTCAAATCAACCATATTCACTGTTCACAAACACAAGCAGACACTTACTTAGATTGGGCTCAAGGTTGTCATGTGTGATCTCGTCCTCATGCCGGTTTTCTGCACTTTCTCCTCAGTTTCTCAGAACGTGTGCCGACGTCTTCAGACTTCTTCCCTTCCTGGTCTTCATCATCGTCCCCTTCATGGAGTTCCTGCTCCCCGTGGCTCTGAAACTCTTCCCCAACATGTTGCCGTCCACCTTTGAGACACAGTCAAAGAAGGTAAAGAAACTCAGGCTCAAGATGCATGAGACTATAACTATTATTTTCAGTGTGATTTGAGACACAGTTTACTATAAAAAAAACAAATAAATCTAATACTCACATTAAAAAAAATTAAAACCTAAGACTTATTATATTATAGTTGTTTCCTGACTAAATGAATATTAGTGTCCCACACACCGTAGGATCAGTGACACTGTACATGTGTTCACGGTTAAATAAGAAGATAAAATTAAAATCTTTATCCCTCTCGTGAACTTTCACCTGAGATCCTGATGAGGTGATCAGAGCACTGTCTCTCCCTGACAGCAGTTAATCCTAATTACAGCCTAATCCAGAGCACAACAGGATCCCTGACCTGTTCCACACTCCTAATGTTGGACATGCTCATAATCAATGCAACGTAAAAATCCTCGTTGGTAGAATAATCATTTGTAATGACGCATTAAGGATCAAGCTACACTGTGAGACATGGTACTGACAGTATAGTACATGTCCTAAATTGTTTTCAGGAGGAGAGGTTGAAAAAGGAGCTGAGGGTCAAACTGGAGATGGCCAAGTTCTTGCAGGACACCATCGAGGAGATCGCCCTGAGGAACAAGGCGGCCCAGGGCAACGTGACGGAGGAGTTCTCCACCTTCTTCCAGAAGGTTGGTGTCACTGTTGGTTCAGACCAGAGAGAGAATGGGCTCAGTGCTGCCCCCTGGTAGTGGAAACAGTACAATGTCGCTTGTTGGTTGGTCTGGTGTGGTGTGTATATACATATATGCTGAATGATATATATAGATAAGTCAAAATGGCTGTAATATGAATGATAAATGTAAGATTCAGTGATTATGTAGTTTTGAGGATTGAAATGACCAAATGACTCCTGAATCTGGACAAACACAGCGACAGTTTAAGTCTTAATTTGAAGATTCTCCTCAGATGTGATCTACAAGTCTCAACTCCTTCATCTCTGTAGATCCGTGACTCCGGTGAACGTCCCAGTAATGAGCAGATCATAAAGTTCTCCAAGCTGTTTGAGGATGAGCTGACTCTGGACAACCTGACCCGGCCTCAGCTGGTGGCTCTCTGCCGCCTCCTGGAGCTCCAGTCCATCGGGACCAACAACTTCCTCCGCTTCCAGCTCATCATGAAGCTGAGGGCCATCCGTGCAGACGACAAGGTACCAGGCTGTTTCCTTCCTGAACCTAATACGTTTCCTCTGTAAAAGCAGAACTTGGTCTGTGTCAATGGAAGTGAATCATGAAAAACTCTGTGTGACCCCTGTGCTCTGTTTGTGCAGCTCATAGCTGATGAAGGAGTGGAGAGTCTGAACGTGAACGAGGTGCAGGCGGCCTGTCGCGTCCGAGGGATGAGATCTCTCGGAGTCACAGAAGATCGACTGAGAGAGCAACTCATCCAGGTAACGACGACGTCCAGAGACGGAGGACGGGTTTGACTGTCTGCTTCACATTCCACCGTTTGTTCTTCTCTTTGGAATGGGGAAAAACATGCAAAACAAAATCGGGTTATTGAGACTTTAACGATGAAGGTGACTTGTGTTTAAAGAGGTTTTATTCATCTGTTGACCGTCACCTCTGTGTTGTTTGAAGTGGTTGGACCTGCATCTGAACCAGCAGATCCCCACCTCTCTGCTGCTGCTGTCTCGAGCCATGTTCCTGCCCGACACGCTGTCTCCTGCCGACCAGCTGAAGACCACGCTGCAGACGCTGCCCGACATTGTGGTATGTGAACACGACTTATACTCGTAATGAGTGTTTCATTTCAGTTTTACAAAGGCCAGAACTTGATAAAACGAGTGGCTACGCTCATTCGTCACTTCACTCGCTCCTCTCCAGACGAAGGAGGCCCAGTTGAAGGTGGCAGAGATGGAGCTCTCCAAAGTCGACAATAAGACCAAAGTGGAGACGATGCTGCAGGAGGAGGCGGTCATACGCCAGGACAACAAGGACCGTCAGATGGAGAGGTTGGCTGACGCTGCAGAGAAGGTTGCCAGGGTAATGACGCTGCACGTATTTTATTTCCTGGATTAAAGCCTCGGGAGCACGTCCGTGTTATCGTACAGATCATACGTCTTGTACATTTGCTTTATTCGACCCCGTTGTTCTTTGTTTGCCTGACGAGTTGCTCCGTCACTCTCTCGTGCTGCAGGGGGAGCTGGAGATGGAGGCAGAGCGGAGCAAGGCAGCGGCAGCAATGTCCAAGGCTGACATGGCCGCTCACTCAGAGATCCTGAGGGACACAGCGCCTGTCATAGAGGCAATCAAGGTAACATCTCTACACGTACTGGTGGTGATTGTAAAACACTGGACATGTTTTTTATATTTCACACAACATTTAGCAGCTACTTCAAAATTAAATCTCATGGATTCCGGTAAAACTCTACTTTACCTTTGGCAGTGTCAACATTTTAAAACGAAATGACTAAAGCAACAAACACTGATTAAACACAGAAGAACATACACAGACACACACATATCAATAAGTAATAAATAAATGACGTAGCACATGGAGGGTATAAATGATCAGTAAAACAATATAATGACGCAGGCGTATCAAGCAGAAGAACATAAATGCTAAAACAACACACACATACACAAAACTATTAGTGAAATTAGACAAAATAACACAAGAAAAAGAAGTATAAGAAAATATAAGTTCTGTATTTGATATTCTTTGGGTTAAATTGCGATTTACAGACACAGGAAGCCCAATTCTCCCTTACAGGTAGTTAATGTATTAAAATATTCAACAAATAATATTTTTGGGTAAGATGTAATAGTGACGTCAGAGGATGATAAGACTGTCGGCTCTGTATCTTTGTGAAAAACCCTGAAATGTGATCGCGTGTCTCATTTACTAAGTAATTTATTTATCTCTCCGTCACTTCTTTGTCTTCCGTACTGCACAGTTTGAACAGTGGCAGACTTTCCTGTGCTTCCAGGTCAGGTTCAATGTTGTCTCCTCCCAAACGACCCTCACACCAGTTTATCCCTTCAAACACAGTTTCCCCCGTCTTCCTCTGAGCAGACACAGATGTGGGTTAAACAGCACTTGCACGTAAATTATGGCATTTAGTTTCTTTTGCCCTTTTCAATAACTGTTTGATCTCACGTTCAGAAGGGTTGAAAACTGAATGAAAGGATTTGAACCCGAAATACAAGCTTTTAAGCACGAGATGGTGACGTCAGCCAGAGGAGAGTTGTCTTTGGAAAGCAGAGCAGGAGAAAATGAGGCAAGGGCCGACCACAAATGTTCATATTCAGCTTTCTGTGTTCTGAAGTGGGTTGAAAAACAGAGAAGGTAAATTACAGAACAGAAAACCTACAGATCCCAGATGAGTTAAACCTACTGGGATTAAATCTTTGTAATTTATACCTAAAATACAACTTCTGTCTTTCTTCCATGTGGACAAGCCAGGGTCAGATTTGTTTTTATTGTAGTAAACCTCACTCCTCTGGTTAAACAAATACTACATATGACTTGTGACCTCTGTTCGACCCACATCTGTATGGACTCTTCTGATCCTTGTCAATCCTCCCAGGCAGCGATACTGACCCAGGTTCAACCCCCGTCTAACAACCTTTGTAGCTCCACAGAGTTCCTTCCATGTTGTTGGGTCATGGGGAGTTTCCCACTTTCCTCTCCAACCTTCCTCCTTTTATCCATCCTGTGTGTTTAGGTTGTTCTTATGTGGGTTCATATGAAACCAACATGTGGCTCTTGTTAAGAGAACACGCATTGTGACCTATTTCAATGTAACTGGGTTGTGTAGTGTAAAGGAAAACATGAACATAAGCCTCTGTGTTTATCGTTGTCTTCATCTTTTATCTCGTCTTTATAACAATTTAAATCCAAGTGGTGGATAATCAAATATTTGGGATTGTATGTTTATCTTTCAGGACGAGGAGATCACCAAAGAGGAGATTGACATGTTGGGCGACGCCTGCTCAAAGCTGAAGGAGCAGAGGAGGCTGTTGACTCTGGAGAAAGAGGAGCTGGAGGAGCTGAAGGATGACGTCCAAGAATACAACGAGGTGCCTTTTTCTCACAGGAGTTACTGTAGAGACGAGCTTTACATTCGAATCAAAGGTTTCTCTTCAGCCGATCTCAGGGAAACTCAGAGCAGCAGCAGGCAGGGCATGACGTGTAACTTCTGCAGTGGAAAGATCAGGGTTATTGTTTACAGCTCATTGAAGATGGTGGGTGGAGAAGCTACTCTCCGCCAGAATGTTTATTTATTTGTCGTTCAGCGCCTCACACATGTATAGCTCCTAATTTTCATCCTGATTTACACTTTACCTGTTTCTGTAAAAGTTCTGTAAAAGTTCTGCATTTCATCTGTGATCTCGTCGTGCGTTCTCCAGGATCTGGAGGAAATAAAGATGGAGCTCTTTAAGAGCGGCCAGGAGAAGACGGTGGAGGAGTCCAAGGCGAGCCAGCGCCTGACGAAGAGAGTGAACCGAATGATCGGCCGCATCGGCCACATCATCGTGGAGCTGGAGAAGGACAAGGTCATCCTGGACGGACGGGTGGAGAGTGGAAGCACCCCACCTGTTGGGTAAGAGCTGAACTGCAACTGAAGCACAATGTAGGGATGGCAGCGAGAAGCCTGAGCAGATTCCTCTGATTTCCACAACCGGAGGCATTTCGATGGGTTCACCCTTCAAAGGAATAGTTCAGTATTGTTCGATATTCTTTCTCAGCGTGAGACAAGAAGATCGATGTCAAACTCATGTATGCGAGTTCTCCAGTGAACTCCTATGACGTTGAT
The DNA here is from genome assembly GCF_022539355.2 of Hippoglossus stenolepis. Taxonomy (NCBI): domain Eukaryota; kingdom Metazoa; phylum Chordata; class Actinopteri; order Pleuronectiformes; family Pleuronectidae; genus Hippoglossus; species Hippoglossus stenolepis. The sequence continues at coordinate 2,631,546 of NC_061492.1, forward strand.
ACATCCATACATAACTTTATATTTTATACTTTAACCTAAAACCTCATTATAAAGAACTGTTCATGAAGAGAAAATACAGATGCAGCCAAATATAATGAGTTTTAATTAAGAAAATGAATATTTTTACATAAAAGCTGCATTGTTTATTCTCATATATCTGCAAACAGATACAGAAAGACAGTACATCAGTCAGGCTCTATAATATTTAATAAATATATCTCTCTCTCTAATACATTTGATAAGATTGTCATCAGTCTCATTATCTCACATTTGGAAAGAAAACCATTTCCCTCGATGTTGAACTGTTCCTTTCAGAACAAAGCTTTGCTCTGTCTCACGGCTTTTGCATCATTTCACCAGCGATGGTGTTTGTGTCTGTGAAGAACATGAACTCTGTGTTACCATCCGTCCTGAGAGATCCAATCACACGTCTCTAAGTTCGTCTGGTCAAACCTGGCGTCAGAATGCGTCTGCTGTGATTGGATCTCACTTCATGACCCGTTACTTGTGTTCCTGAAGAGCTAATACTGTTGTTTTTAGCCAATCGGTGTTAACAGATAATGGAGAGAGGCAGAGCGAGCGGAGCTGTCGGGGGCTGTGTGGATCGATATGTGTAACTTCGAAAGCTTAGAATGTGTCGATATGTGGCGGTCAGTGTTAATGTTGTGGCTGCGGCTGCAAATAGATCAACGTTTGGGCTCTGAGAAGTGTAGCAGGTCAGAGGGCGTCAGCGGAGTCGGCCTTTAACCCGGGAGGGATCAACCACAGAATATGACCACATGACCTCCTCTGAATGTGGTGTGAGGGATCAGATCTCTGGACTTAGAGCGGACCTCTAGTGATCGTATCCCTCAGGACGGATGTTAATACCAAGTCTGAACAGAGTGAACGATGAAAAGGCAGCTGTTTGATGCAGCGGCGTAAACAGAGCGTTTTGTAGCTTCTCTCTCAAACGTTGCCTGTGCATCATTTTCTCTGCTTGACAAAAAAAAACGGTTTATCTTTAAATTCTTGTGGATTGAGAATTTGATTTTGTGCTTTTCAGTCTTTATATATTTTTTGGTATCAATCATCATCTGTTGTCATCTGTTGTCATCTTCCTCATCATCATTACCTTCATTGTAAAATGGTGGTGGAGATAAAACAAGGAACAAAAAGGTTTCCCAGAAAAAAACAAAAAAGATAATTGTTTTAGTTTAAAACCAAATCCTAATTTATTTGACATTCTACAGATTATTCTTTGCCACAAGGTAAGAGTTTGTGGTGAACCACCATTCGCTTGCTTCCCATGTGCTGACCTTGTAATAAGGTTGTTGCCCATCAGCTGCTGGAATCACTGCTTATCCATAGCTTCCATTTCTCCTCCCTACATCAAGGTGCTGCCAACAGTTCTGATCCCTTAATGAATAACATCACCTTGAATAGAAGTATCTGCTTGATTTGATTTATTGACCATGTATTAACATCTGTGACCCTTTTTGAGCTCAAAGTATTATGAGTTCTGTGTAAATTCAGATTTATAAATGCAACCGTAACACAAACTGATTCTTGCTATTTGAAGCTGCACACACCTGCTTTAAATACAATATATATGTTTAAAATAATATATATGTATCAGCTTTGAAAACAAATCAGTGAAATTGAAAGTGTGCTGCACTGCATTTCAGCCTGATTTTAATGTTTGGCCTAAATTGAACCTGTTGTGAATTTAAAAATCAGTTTGATTGGTGTGATCTGGGAACCTCGCGTGCAGCATGTTGACCTCGGACTTCTCCACCGCATTTTACGTCCGGTCAAATCTTTTAACCGTTTCCTGTATGCAGTCTGTTCTACACCCTCAGGGAGAACCTCATCAGCATCGACGAGCTGATCAACATCATGCGGCAGATCCAGAACATTCCGGAGCACAAGCTGCAGAGCATCGCCGAGGCCCTGGACGACAACAAGGACGGGAAGATCGACATCGACGACGTCATTAAAGTGCGTCGACTGTAAACGAGGCTTTACTGGTAACCTCATGGTGGAGTTTAGAACTAAGTCTTTCTGTGCCTCAGGTGGTGGAGCTGATCGACAAGGAGGACATCGACATCTCCACCTCTCAGGTGACCGACATCATGGTGATGCTGCAGAAGGAGGACAAGCTGGTGGAGAAGGAAAAGGCCAAAGAGAAGGTGGAGAAGGAGCAGGCAGCCACGCTCAACAACTAATTTCAGTTTCCACAAAAGAGAGACTTGTGAAAAATGATGTTGAGACGATTGGGGGTGATCCCCGGTCAAACCCTGGACACCAGGTGGATCTGGACCAGTCGAGAGAAAGAGTCACAAGGTAACAGCTGACTTCTAAAAAGGTCTTTTCACCATAAATTGAGCTCCTGCTAAAATGTCTAAAAATGTAAAAAGAAGGCGTTTTAAATTTATGAACCGAGGGAACAGAATGACATGACACCACAGTTGTTCTCCAAACATTAAAGGAAGGAAATGATCAAAAGTCATGTGTGTATATATATATATATATATATATATATTCTAAGATAAAGATATTAGCTGATACTTCGATATTGGAATATTTTACCCCCTAAAACCGGCCCCAGACACACTGCATTAGTCGGGCTTTAATATATGAACTAAACTTTGTGGTGGACCGTCTTGCCTTTCATTTCACTCATGTCATCAGCACAGAGAAATGAGATGAGCTCATTTCTAAAGTTTGCACAGTAAAAATCATTGTCGTCATTCCACTCAGTTTATTCCCTTATTGATTTTTGTTCATCCATCATAATCCCGTGTTGTAACCTGTTGTTTTCTCTGAATTGTACATGGACAGGCAGATTGTTGCTGGATATACGATGTTTAAATGGTGGCTGCAACCAAAGACCTCTTTAGATACGACATCCAAATATATTAAAGTTCATTCACAAACATCAAATTATAGGTGTAAGCTAAAGCAATTAAAGTAAAAAATGCTAATTATCCATTTTAAGAATAAGTAGCTGGAGGTTTCATCATTCCCTCCAAAATAAAGTGTTGAAGTTTTGTCTACAATAAGCCAAGGACTGAAGTTAGAAACAACCACATCAATGATAAAAAATGACTGTACTGTAATTTCTTTTGAATTTGTACTTATGACGTGATGATATTTTGTCTGAGCTCTTCGTGTTTAGTCCTGTGTTCCACGTTAAGCTCTTTAAAATGCCAAAGTTGGACTGTGGCACATAAAATAATCAGATTTGGATTATTCCTAAAAAAATCCACAAAACAAGCTGAGACTGTTTTTGTGATGGGATGGAAACATCGGTACTCGTGGGTCAGACCACTCACTCACACACGCATCTCATCACGCACACTCTCAACTACACAACTGGAAGGTTTGGTGACTGCATCTTGCACAGTTGTGATGCTTTCGCGGTAAAAGAGAGACACACAAACACCTGCTGAAGTAACCGCAGCTCGTTGTCTCCAGGACCTTATTGACTGATATTAAATCGCGGTGAGGATCACAGTCAGGGTCACGAACACAACAAACCAAATATCGGGGATTTGATGCCGCGGCCCGTAGAGTTCCATGTTTTTCTAGTTCCAGAGACTAGTTGTGAGTTGTTTGGCGTCCGTCTGCTCGGAGCGTGACTGTTGTTAAATCCGAGTGTTACGACCACCGTCATTCGTCAAAGTGACCTTCTCTTGACACAGATATTAAGGATTATATTCTGCTGTATGTGTATTTTTTTTTTTAGCTTTGATTCTCTTTAAACTTGATGTAATATTAGTATTTTGGGTTGAAGACGACTGGATGAATTGATTCCTAGGCACACGACGAGTCCGCTCTTGTGTTGTATTTTTTGCACCGTTGCCATGAACGTGTGTCGAGTGGAGACACGTTTTCCTCCGGAGGAAGATTTCAGATCATATTTGATTCGGCTGCTCTGCGTTAAATTCATTTCCTCATCGGTGTTCACACTGCAAACAGCTCGACTGTTGCATCACTTACAGCAAACTTCAACTAACGAGTGTTTTCAGATGTACTTTCAACTGATCATCCTTTTGAGTATATTTACAGTTGTAATGGTACGAGAAACTTTGATCATTTTTCATGTGCACAGCAGAAGTTTGGTTTATAAAGGTGAAATAGTTGTGAAGGAGATGCTGTTTGTCTTGTCGGCTGCAGTGTGAGGGTCGGTTCACCTTTTATCTGCTGAGGTGAATTGGCTGTTCCCGAGTTTTATGGTCCTGGCCGACGCTCTGTTATTCCTCCACACTAACTAGAGCTCAGGTGTAAACATGGACGACAGAGTGGTACGAGAGATAACGCCCAGCGGACGACCCGCCGCTTAATCTGTTCCCGGAATCCGCCGTCGTGCGCGTTGGTGATGAAGAGCTTGTTCGTCTTCCATCAGACACTGTCCCGGTTCAGACCGGGCGAGGGCTCTGCTCCGCCTGCGACCAGTCAGACTGATGGGCGCAGGGTAAACACTCGCCCCATACATGGGCCACAGCCAGCTCCACTGGAGGGTTGTGTTTGGATTGGAGACGCTGCGGCGGGACATGCCATGTTCTCTGCTGCATAAATCAGCCGCCAGTGTAAACACGTCGGGGGAACGTTGTGACAACTTCTCGATTACACTCGGCAGAGGACAGGGGTATTCGTGTCCGTCTGACAGGTCGCGCTCGGGGGAAGCTTCGTGCACACGAGCAGCACTGCCACTGTTTGTCGGCATGGGGGGGGGTAACGTAACAGGGTAACTAAGGCTGATGGAGATCAGTGCTCAGGGCTGTCGGAGAAGAAGGGTTTGAAATGAACTGACTGCATCATCGTTCTTTAAGCTGCTTTGTCGGACAATCAAATACATGCGTTAAAAAAATATACGCATTCAAATAATCTTGTGTAATTTAACGTGTGTGGCGACAGATACAGTTATTGTTTCCGTGACAGTTTTCCAGTCAAAGAGTAAAATCTTCCTCATACGACTACAAACGAGTTCATGAGTTAAGATGTTTAAATATTCTTCAAACCCCTTTAGTCACCTGATCCTGATTCCTTCAGAGGAAAGTTAGTCGGCACCGATTGAGTAATTGTTTTAAAGTTAGTTGAAATATATATTTTTAACTCTAGAAAGCCAGAACTCCACATTAATTATTTTTATATTTTCTCAAAATGTAAATATACAGTTATAGATTATTTCAGCTGCACAGTTGGTGATTTTTAGTCCTTTTTCCCCCCAGATTCTACCAGGATATGATTATTAAATATGAGTAACTCCAAATGCATTCAGGAAATCATCGAGGGAAAGATCTCATTTTGAAATAAATATGCAACAAGCCAGTAACTGATTAGAGACACAAAGAAAAGTTTGCTTAAACTTCTCAGAAATGTCTCGACCTGATTGTGCTGCAGCGAGGGAGTCGAGTTCACGGCTCACCACTGGGAGCAGTGTTGCACTGTGTCGTTAGAGCTGCTGCTGCCTTTAAAAAGAAGAAGAGGATGGAGCTGGCAGAAGAAGCATTTGGACAGTGAGATTAAATCATGTTTCATCCATGTTCTAGTCCAGCAGGAGGAAAAGCGTTGATCCGAGCTCACTGTCCGTATTTTGCCACTTGGTAGATGCACTATTTGATTTATTTTTGATACCGTGGGTGTGTGTGTGTGTGTGTTGAAGGTGATGGACTCGGTCCGTGTTGTGATCGACGACAACAAACCGTCCTGAAAGATTCCTGTCGAGTTGTGGAGCTTGTGGAGCTTGTGCACTAGAAGAACAGATATTTAAAGCAATAAGTTGTGTATGCATCGTTTCTGAGTTTCCTTTCTGTCTTTTTGAGTCAGGAGAGGAATTGAATTTGTCAAAATATATATTGTAATACATGTGATTTAGAAAACGAAAAAGCCTGCTGTGGGTCGTGGAAGTGGAAAACCAAGCACAGAGGGTTTCTTGTTCTGCTTCTCGTCTTGATATCGGGTCGATATTCTGCTGATTTGGGAGCTGACGGGCTTGTAGTTGATTGTATGGACTTTTATTTCTTCGAGGACAGATGAATCCCACTTTTTCCCTTTTTTAAATACTTTGCACTCGTCCTTTTTATCCCAAGAGAAATGCTTTAGTTTTGTAGAATATCTGAAAAAGAGGAGGAGTGTCGTTGCAGTTAAGGATCAGTGACGTTAAAGAAGAACCACAGAGTTTCTCTCAGGCTCGAAATAAGTTCCCTCGAAACTGAAAATGTAATCGTTGTAGAAAACCTACGAACGAAGACATGAGACATTTAGCTGAATCTTAAATAAAAGTGCAGCCACCATCATTTCACAGAAAAGCTGTTGTAACGGCGTGTTCAGACCAGAGACTGTAAATGAAGATGGACGACCCGTCTCCACTCCCGTTCCACGATCGAGAACTGAAGCCACGATATCCCGGATTCGAACTCGAGCTTCTTTTGCGAACACTTGAACAAACATCAGTGTGATCGTCCATCTTTACTCACGGTCTATGATTCAGACAGAAAGCTATAGGTGTTCGCTATATCAACCACACGTGCGAGTTTCCATGGACTGTGTTCAACGTGTGGGAGTTTCTGTCTGAATCAGTGTCTGAGGAATTCTGAGCGTAGAAATGTTGTAAAAGTTTGTTTGTGTGATATTAAACTCAAATTTATCAAATAACAAATCGGTTTCCTAAATCAGGAGAAGTCTCTCGCAGTTTAAAAGGTGAAGCGACTTGTTGCAGTTTAATCTCTTCATTGTTCAAAAATTGTTCAAAAAATTTAAAATATTAGTCATTGACTTAATATTAGATTTATTCTATTGGGAGTTTTTGTTTTGTTTTGAGATAATTGTCGTGTTATTTATTTATTTATTTTAAATCCGATCTTTCCAAAGTTTTGAGCAGCTGCACAGGAAACAACAGGAACTGGATTTAATCTCAGTTTGAACTTGAATCTCATCCTTTTTCTTTTGTGTTCATGTAACGAAAAAACATTGACAAAAATTAATCCTACGTGTTGAATAAAAAAAAACGATTGATCCTGAGTTTCTTTGGTTTGGTTTTTGTTCTGTTCCACCATCACTCATCATGCGTGTCGTCACACACAACCTCAGACGCTGTGTGTGTGTGTATATGTGTGTGTTTGTGTATTCATGTGTGTGTTTGTGTATTCATGTGTGTGTTTGTGTGTCTTCCTCTGTTATTTCTGTTATTTCTCATCCCACTCCCTGATTCCAGCCTCACCACTTCATGTTTCCTGGGATTAATTCATGGATTCTTGATGAAAAGCAAACCGGTATGTTTAGAGGAGTGATATCGATGAGGGTGTTGGACTGTTTAATGAGTGTTGTTTCCTGTAAACCAGCCTCACGAGGCCAAAACAAATCTAAATTTTCAAAGATTTTCGATTAGTTAGTTGTGTGATGTTTCAGCAGTTTTCCAAGGACGATCAAATATTCTCATAAAACTTGCAGAAAGTGAAAATCCACATGCAAATTGAACGTGTTCCTGTCCCTCAGTAAGTTTGGTAGAACTTGCTTTAGTAGTTTTTTTTTGCTTTAATGCTTAATGCAACTTTAAAAATAAACCTCGAACAGTCCTCAGCTGAAGATTAAACCCAGTACGACAGGAAATGTTTCACCCGCCACCAACAGAGGATTTAAAGTGAAAAACCTGAACCCGTTTAAAGCTGCAGGCTGTAACAGTCGGTTAAATGTTTGTTCCCCCGCTTCTCGCTCTCATCCGTCATCGCGTCTCCGCGGGGATCCACGAGGTATTTACACCTCGCCGGGCTCATCAGGCAGGTGTCAGCCGTTTGTGTGGGAGGCCTGTCAGGATGGTGAAGTGTGTCTGTGGCCCGCTCGCAGCCTCGAACGCTGAACACCGATCTCAGGAAGTGTGTGAAGTGTGTCTGCTTCAGGGAGGTTTGCTGTGTTTGATGTTTGCTGATGAGGAGGTGATGATTACAGCGGGAAAATAAAAGGCCCGGGAGGATGTGAGCTGCGTCGACGAGACAGAGAGACGATGGTAACGGTTTTATGTGCAGTTACTTTTCTTTTAAAGCTTTTCAAACACATCGCTTTGTGATGTCGGAGGTCAGGTGTCGTCTGATTCCATCACCGTGGTTTAGTAATGTGAGAAATCAGAGGTTTTACCCTGAAACTGAATTAATGAACGTGTTTTTATATGAATGATATTTGTAGAGATTTAGGGTTAAAGGCTCTAAAGTATTTTCACAACGTGGAAGAAACTATTTTTAAGGCAGCACATCACAGGAGGAGGCTGACGGCTGAAAATGGATTTCAGAAAAGGGAAATGTTTGTATTTGTAAATACTACGCTGAGAGGTACTATTGTATTTAAAGTCAAATCGTCGGCACAGACGAGTCCCATTACAATAGAAATAAAGAAACAAAAACCCTGCGTCAAAAGAGACGGGAGCTAAAACCAAGTGTTTGAGACAGAGGCTGAAAAGAGGAGCTGCAGCGAAGGACAGTTTTTGGAAAGTGAACATAAGAGCATGTGAACATTTTACATTCATAACACGAATTAAACTTATCAACCTGAATATGTCTCATTTAAACGCTCTTCCTGTGTTAGCATTTGTTTTTCCTCTCATTTGTCATCTCTCCATAAATCATAAATATCAAAGATTCACAACGAATTAAACAAACATTTTCTAAACTTTGAAATAATCAAAAGTTCTCTTGACTCACGAAGGTGTCGCCTTAAACAGAGATCCATAGAAATCCTATAAGATGACGATTTGATCACGATGGTGAAAGTGAAGTTACTAAACTGGTCAAAAAGAAAAAGTGATAATAAGAATAATAAGAATGATAAGGAGCTGAACAGCAGATGGATCATTTCGTTCCTTATTTCTATATAAACTGTACAGGCCTTCGCTTAAAGTCCGTATTTAGTGTAAATACGTTCAGGAGCTCACTCTGTGTCTCGTGTTCAGCTTGTTTAGCTTCGCTGACGCTGCATGAAGTAGTGACACAAACAGTCGTGTGTAGAGATGCATGTCACTTCACAGTGTAACCGGCACTATATGAAAACTTGTGTAACGCTCTGTACACACACACACACACACACACACACACACACACACACACACGCCCCTTCAAGTTAAAAGCACAAACAGAAACACAGGATGTGATTTGTTTCCACACAGATGAGCTTTTATTTTCACGGCGTCTCATCCCTGCTGCTTCCTGCTGATCTGTGACTGTCGTGTTTTAATCAAGCGTCTCATTTCCTCTGGAGGTTCAGTGTTTCTCTAATATTCATGTTCTGTAAAAACATCATCATCATCATCATCATCATCATCATCAGTGCCTGAGGATCATTTGAGCTTTGGTGCGACAGACGTCCTTTGTCAAAGTTACTGTTCCTCTGTTTTAAACACACTAATTGGTTTAATATTTGGTAACTGTGGTGTCTGTTCTCTTATTGCTTATTTCTCATTCCCTGTTTTGAACAGGAAGTACATTATTTGTGTGTATTGATGGGAAAATGTTCAGATTTCACCAGACAAAGGGCAACGATTACCAGAAAATCACCACGATTTCCTTCTGTAAAGTTTCCCACGTTTAAATCTCATGTTTCGTTGAACACTTACATGATCTATCTGTTGATTAATGCAGCTTTAACATTTTTCAATAATTAATTTAATACTTTTTTAGTACTTTAATTTAATAGTATCCAGATGTGATGCTGCTGCAGTGGAAACATCCTGATAGACAGTTTCTAAAGAGGATTTAATTTAAGTGATGTGAAACCAGATGTTGTCTTTAAAACGTCCATGTGATGCTTTGAAAAGGGACAAAATCTGTTAATATTCAATATTTCCTTTAACAACAACAACCCTTAATTACACCATGAGGGCTTCAACATATTTTTTATTAAGTCATGAATGTTTTTATCGATGTGATTTCTCATAAAAAGGTTTAAAGAATGTACATGATCTTATAAGTTCTTGTCGAATCATGATTTACAAACAGTTTATGCAGATTATTGTACCAACACAATGTTTTATGAAAATCCTCATTGTTTCATTTTGAGGTTTTATTGTGTTTCTGCATCGTCCTGTAATTTGAGTGACTTTGCTTCAGGCTTCTTCGTTTCCTGTCGTGAAGTCACTGCTGTTCCTCTGTCAGTCTCGACTCCTGAATGTTCGGACAAACTCAAAGCTTCGTACGCGACTTCAGAGAGAAACGATTAGTTCGGAAAAGAAAATAAAAAACACGTGGTGGAGGTTTTAGTCCCTGAAATAGTTTTTTTTTTATTGTGACAGAAAAGGAAAAGTCGTCTGGAACATCAACAATTCTGTAAATCTGCTCAAAGTAAACACACAGTGGAGTTTATGAAACGAGAAACTGTTCAGGACTGATGGGGAAACCACTTTGTTGTCTGCTGCAGTATAAACCACACAGCTCTGTCTGTCTGTGCCTGTGTCTGTGTCTGTCTCTGTCTCTCTCTCTGTCTCTCTCTCTGTCTCTCTCTCTCTGTCTCTCTCGTCTCTGTCTCTCGCTGGCTCTCTCTCTTCTCTCTGTCGCTCTGTCTCTCTCTCTGTCTGTCTGTCTCTCTCTCTCTCTCTCTCTCTGTGTCTCTCTCTCTCTGTCTCTCTCTGTTTCTCTCTCTGTCTGTCTGTCTGTGTCTGTGTCTCTCTCTTGCTCTCTGTCTCTCTCTGTCTGTCTGTCTCTCTCTGTCTCTCTCTCTCTGTCTCTCTCTTCTCTGTCTGTCTCTCTCTCTCTCTCTCTCTCTCTGTCTCTCTCTGTCGGTCGGTCTGTCTGTCTGTCTCTCTCTCTCTCTTTCTCTGTCGCTCTGTCTGTCTCTCTCTGTCTCTCTGTCTGTCTCTCTCTCTCTCTGTCTCTCTCTGTCGGTCTGTCTCTGTCTGTCTCTCTGTCTGTCTCTCTCTCTCTCTCTGTCTCTCTCTGTCGGTCTGTCTCTCTCTCTGTCTCTCTGTCTCTCTCTCTGTCTCTCTCCGCTCTCTCTCTCTCTCTCTGTCTCTCTGTCTCTCTGTCTCTCTCTCTCTCTTCTCTCTGTCGGTCTGTCTCTGTCTGTCTCTCTCTCTCTCTCTCTTTCTCTGTCGCTCTCTCTCTCTCTCTCTGTCTCTCTGCTCTCTCTCTGTCTGTCTCTCTCTCTCTCTCTGTCTCTCTCTCTGTCGGTCTGTCTCTGTCTGTCTCTGTCCTGCTTGAAACAAAGACGAACTGAGAACACGTTGTCCTCAGACGCTGCTGTTAATCACATGGCTTCAAACAAACTGTAATAAATCTGTGAACAGCTTCTCTCTGCGGTTCTGTCTTTTCTGTCTTTTCACATCATGGACGTATAAGAAGACACTGATTTGCTTTGTGTTGATACGTAATCGTTTATGAAATGTCAAGATTCTTCCCCTGGATGTAATTAGTGCCAATTACATTTTCCCACATTCGTTTGTTTCTGTTCGTCGAATCCGTCAATGAAGCTTTTATGGAAATGAATCGTCTCATTTCAGGGCAGAGGATCATCTGGAAATCCAACGTTTCTTCAAGTTTATGAAGTTTATTTACTCTGAAGAACTGATCACTTTGAAACAATGAAATTACTCAGACGCTCTTAGTTTGTTAAATACTTATTATCAATCATTAAATCAATTAACCGACCATTGTCTCAAGACTTCTAACAGTTTCATTTATTAATCCATTGCATTGTTCAACCAACACAACATGTTTTTCACATAAAAAGGATAAAAAAAACCCCCAAATAAACTAATGTCAGGCTGTAGAAACTTTTCTTTTCTGTCAATCTTCAGAAAGACAGACTGAACGAATGCCTTGCTCATGGTCCAGCTGTCAGTTGAGTGGTGTTCGCACCGTGGCCACTAGATGTCAGTGTGGGACGGCGTTTCAGTAGATCCTCTCACTCTGTGACGTCATTATCCCGAGTGACGGACGTGCACTGAAAATCCAATCAAGTCATTTCTGTGCTCGCGCTGAGCCTCAGGTCAGAGTTCACCGTCTCAGGTGGGATGATGGTGACAGAAGAACCGAATCCATCCACTTCCACGTGATTGTGAAATCTGCTCTGGTTGAGTTTCCTCCTCAGTGAAACTCCGCCTCCTTCACTTCTGAGCCGAGTAATGAAAACAAACCATAAAAAGTGGTTTGAGCACTTTATGAACTGGAATGAAATGAATTCAAACTGGATACCGAGTCTTTTATGATTAAACTGGCAAACACATGTTGTTTTTCTTCTTCTGCAGTTAGAACGGCGGCTCCTTATTTAAAGGATAAGTTCACAAGTATATTAAAATTAATCTCTGTTGCTTTTATATTACTATCATGTATTTTTATTATTATATTGTACTTTCTGTCCATACTGACACATCTCTATATCAATGTACTTGTTAGTGATACTGTTGGATGGTTTACAGTCACATTTCTGTGTATTAGTACATATTAGTGTTTCTCTCAAGCTGCTTTCAGACGTGCACTGAATATTTCTGAAACGTCTCCTGCCTGTCCCCGTGTGAGAATGGAAACTTCTAGAAAAGTCACAGTGTTGACGACACCACACACAACGGACGTGAAACTGGACGAATACAAATATCACAGGATGAAAAAAGTCGTCAGTCTCCTGCTGCTTCTTCAAGTATGAAACACAAACTCTGACACACTTTTCCAGAGTTCATGTGTGAAAGCAGCTTGAATGTGTGCGGACGACTCGTGTGAGACACTTTCCTGTTTGAATGTGAGATGACTTTTTTCCAGTTTGGTGTCAGAGAACTTCCTCAAACCTCAAACCGCGTCCAGCCCCCTTTTGGAACCCTGACTGCGGCTTAGACCTAATCGCCCGTCGTCAGTGTTGTGTGTCACTAATGCTCTCGTGACTCTGTGCAGCCAAGTTCCGTGCACGCTGCTAAAGGAGCAGACTGATGCCCATGTTTGGGTGTCCACATACTTTTGGCCGTGCAGTGTGTGTATCCCTGCATCCCGATGTAGAGCGTCTCAGACGAGTGGAAACTCCAGCCGAGAGCTGCAGAGCGGTTTCTCCCAGTCGAAGCTCCTTGTGCCCGACTCAGCTAGTGGGCGAGCTACACTGAGCTCCCTGTAGGAGAGAGAGAGAGAGAGACTCCCATCCAGACCAAACACGAATCCAGATCCGTTTCCCCCGGCCGGCGGTGACCTCTGCCCTCTGGCGTCTGCACGCAGCCTCGTCACAGGAGGCCACCCAGCGCCTGTGGTCGCAGGAATCAGTGTCAGCGGGAGACCACGATGATGGAGAACGTCCTGGAAGCGTCTCCGTCACCTCCAGAAGTTTTATCGCGGCTTTCAAAACTTCAGATCCTTCGTTTGATGGACAGAGTGGAACTTTTATTTCAGATTTTATCTGGGAGCTGCTCAAACCATTGAAACTTTAGCCTTTAATAAGCAGCTTGGTGCCATTCATCATCTTATTACTCTGCATATATTTATAAAATATATATATATAAAAATAAAAGGAGGAGTGGGGGGTGGAGCCTGACTGAGATCTTGAGGACACTGCCCGCCCACCTACACCTGCACAGTACTAGCTGTCAATCACACAGTATTAAAGATGTAATCTCCCCAAATATGAAGCCAAAGTCTTTAGATCGCCCCCTGGTGGCTGGCTGCAGTATAGGTCATAAACCTCTTCCATGTTAGCAGACGGGACATCAAATAAAGGTTTCTATCATTTCAGGTAGGTCTTCTTCATGTCGCTGATAAGTTTGGTTTTATTTAATTATTTGATGATATAAAAATGGGCTGAGACGTCATGATTGACAGCTGAGACTGACTCATGATTGGTCGAACGCGAGTATCAAGGGAAACTCGATACTTTGGCTCCACCCCCCGATCACTACGGCGCAGACTCCTCGTATCCAGGACCTTTTGACTCTGGATGCTTTGAGGAAGACGCGTCGTCCATCTTTATTTATCTATCCACTGCAAACCTCACTTCTTCCCGTCTCTTGTCCTTTTAATTCCATTCGTCGTGGATATCCAGCCAAGGACGACAACATCTCTTCATCTATTCATCACGAGCCTCCGTGATTCAAAGAAAAAATATTTACAACGACTCTTTACTCTCCTGCGTTCGGATCCTCTTCATGAAACTCACACTGCGGCGAGAATGAGTCACCACAGTGAGAGTTTTCATTTAAATGCAAATCATGTTTTCAGGTGACTGAAGGCCGAGCGTGGGGCCGGCTGTCCAGGTTCAGGGTTTGGGGCAGAGAGGGATGGAGGGATGGAGGGATGGAGGGATGGAGGGAGGGATGGAGGGATGGAGGGAGGGATGGAGGGATGAGACGGCAGCACGCTCTGGCAGGTGGTGAGGCCTGATGCAGGTTGCAGTGTTGGCGTGTCTGGAAGGGGAGCGGCTGAGCAGCAGGGATGAAATTAGAGCTTTTAAAACGGGCTTTCCTGGCCGACGCTCCGCCGGCCGGTCCTCAGAGACTCATTAAGAGATCCAGTGGGTCCCGGTGTCTGGTGGCTTCACCGAGTTCAGCCGACTAACACCGGAGAAACAGAATCAAACCCCCGACTGCTGCTGCTTTGCTGGCAGGAAAACAGCTCTGTGTGCACGAGAGTGTGCACGAGAGTGAGGAGAGAAAGTGAAGATATCTTTGGTAAAGTAAAGAAATAAACAAACTCAAGATGTTATTTCTGGAGAAGAGAGAAATGTCTTCAGTCTGATCACGATACAGGAATTCTGATATTTTACACGTCTGAAAAATGCTGGTTAACATTAAATATCTTTGTCTCATATCGCTCATTGGCACAGTGGAGGTAAATGAACCCTGCTGGAGAGGGCGCCTGAAGGGGGCGCTGTAGGGGGATCCACCTGGCATCATACAAGAACTGCCACCGTCATTCATTATTCGTTAAGTTCTGTTCCCCAACTCCTGAGAAAGGGTTCTGACTGGGTACCAGTGAAGTTCACCAGCTTGTTGTTCACCGTGTCTGTGGCCGGCAGCAGAACAGACGCCTGCTGGAGCCGAGAGACGAGTCTGTGAGTGGAGAGAGTGAACCAGAGCAGAGAAGTGGAGCTGAAAGACAACATGCAGCTCCACAGAGCCGAGGTGGAACCTGCAGAACCTGCTGATCAGTCACTTTATTCACTTAGTTTGAGATATTCTCGGGTCATTGAGCCTTTTAACGATCGGACAGAGTTGAAGCGTAAAAGGGAAGAGAGCGGAGAAGACATGTGGGAATCAAACCTGCGGCTGCTGCAGGAGAACTCAAACCATTTTATACATCTTTGATCAAATATTGATTAAAGTCACATTGATTCACCATATTCACCATATCAGTGAAACTTCTTGGGATATTTGGCTGTTTCAGGGTTAACGTGAGGTTTTGAGAAGCATCGTGTAAATCGGGTTAGGGTCCAAATGCATGAGTTTGTTTATGTGTGTAAGAAGATGCAGATTGTGTGTGTGTGTGTGTGTGTGTGTGTGTGTGTGTGTGTGTGTGTGTGTGTGTGTGCGTGTGTGTGTGTGTGTGTGTGTGTGTGTGAAGCTGTATTGTTCCCGTCTCATCACCATCCTCCCTCTAATTGGCAGCTCTCTCTCTCTGAGGACTTTTTAAGGGCCATCATCAGCATTTCATCACCATTACGGCTGATTCCCAGTCGTTCTGTGCTCCGCCTGCAGTCACACACTCTGAGTCAGTACAGGAGAGGACGTCTGCGTTCGTAAATCCTCTCTCAGGTGAAGTGAGGGAGTTTGTGTCCCGTGCAGGAACCAGCGAAGACATTTCATCTGTCTCCGTCTCTTTTAGTGTCTGAGTACAGGTAGGAAACCAATCTGATAATTCAGGGTGGGTCGCAGGAGATTTGTGGCACCGACCAGGAAGCGTGCCGTGGCTCCAGTTCCTTCTCTCCCCCCCCCCCCGCCCCTTCCTCCCTCTGCAAAAAGTCCTGAGCTCCCTGAAGCCGTCTCCAGGCTGATAACACGCTTCTTATTTTCCTCAGTGCTGATGCAGTCTCATCGTGCATCTTGAAGACGTCTCTCCAGGTAATCAGGGGACATGTGATGGAGTTTGATGCAGAGCTGGAGGACTCAGATTGCTTTCTCAACAACCCTCCCTCCCTCACACACACACACACACACACACACACACACACACACACACACACACACACACACACACACACACACACACACCTCCTCTCTCTCTCTCCCTCCATCCCTCCCTCCTTCCTTCACAAACCAAACCACAGCACAGATGTGGTGGGAGCTCAGCTGTGGGAGGAGGGAAAAATAAAACCCAGCTAAATAAGACGGCTTGAAAGAGGAAGAGCGACGCGACGCGCTGCCAAGAGGATATTTCCACATTTCTTGAAAGCGTCTCAGTTAAATGGAAAAACAAATGTGTGATTGATGTGTTCGACTTTGGCATCGACGGAGGAGGAGGAGAGAGGCCGTCCCATCTCCGAACGACGGCTTTGAAATGAGACGCCAGCGAAAGGAAAGTGAAAAGTTACATGAAGTAACAGGGATGCAGAGGAATGTTCGATGCTGAAATACTAAGATTTCACCTAAAGGACGATTTAATTAGTTTCATTTAAAGCACTTGAAAACAATAAAATACCAAAGATGTGACCTTGATGGAATCACAGAGACATTCAGGTCGAGGGGAGGCCAGAGCAGACACCCGGCGGACCGGAGGACACGGAAATTATGAATTTGTCTTCACATCTTCTCCAAAAGCTTCTCAATGGCCGCGCCTGCAGGCAGGTGACCAAAACTAACACACACACACACACACACACACACACACACACACACACACACACACACACACACACACACACACACACACACACACACACACACACACACACACACACACACACAGTGTTCTGGACGGCTAAGGGCCTGGCACGGTGTGGCTGGACGACCTGCCGCCACCTTGGCATCCAAACAGACAGGGCCCTTCTGAGTGCTGGGGGAGTGAGGCAGATGTGGAGCCCTCCCAACTCCCCCCCACACACACAGTCTGGCTGGGTGAGCAGAAGGATGGTGGGAGGAGGAGAGAGGTGAAGCTCCCTTTGTGACTCCCCCTCGTCACTCGTCCTCACCCCCCCCTCACTCCCTGCAGTCACCTGTTCTGATTTAAAAGATGTGGCACGATGAAGGACAGCAAGGAGAGAGAGAGGGAGTCAGACTGGAGGAGGTGGAGGGGTGAGGGGAGGAGGGAGAGAGGGAGTCAGACTGGAGGTGGAGGGGGAGAGGGAGAGAGGGAGAAGAGAGGAGGAGAGAGGAGTCAGACTGGAGGAGGTGGAGGGGAGGAGGGGTGAGGGAGGAGGGAGAGAGGAGTCAGACTGGAGGAGGTGGAGGGTGAGGGAGGAGGGAGAGAGGAGTCAGACTGAGGAGGTGGAGGGTAGGGAGGAGGAGAGAGGAGTCAGACTGGAGGAGGTGGAGGGTGAGGGAGGAGAGAGAGGGAGTCAGACTGGAGGAGGTGGAGGGTGAGGGAGGAGGGAGAGAGGAGTCAGACGGGAGGAGGAGGGGTGAGGGAGGAGGGAGAGAGGGAGTCAGACTGAGGAGGTGGAGGGTGAGGGAGGAGGGAGAGAGGAGTCAGACTGGAGGAGGTGGAGGGTGAGGGAGGAGGAGAGAGGGAGTCAGACTGAGGAGGTGGAGGGGTGAGGGAGGAGGGAGAGAGGAGTCAGACTGGAGGAGGTGGAGGGTGAGGGAGGAGGAGAGAGGAGTCAGACTGGAGGAGGTGGAGGGGGAGGAGGAGGGAGAGAGGAGTCAGACTGAGGAGGAGAGGGGTGAGGGGAGGAGGGAGAGAGGAGTCAGACTGGAGGAGGTGGAGGGTGAGAAGGAGAGAGAGGAGTCAGACTGGGAGGAGGAGGTGAGGGGAGAGAGAGGGAGACGAGTGGAGGGGTGAGGGAGGAGGGAGAGAGGGAGTCAGACTGGAGGAGGTGGAGGGTGAGGGGAGGAGGGAGAGAGGGAGTCAGACTGGAGGAGGTGGAGGGTGAGGGAGGAGGGAGAGAGGAGTCAGACTAGAGGAGGTGGGGGGTGAGGGAGGAGGAGAGAGGGAGTCAGACTGGAGGAGGAGGAGGCTGAGGAGGAGGAGAGAGGAGTCAGACTGGAGGAGGTGGAGGGGGAGGGAGGAGGGAGAGAGGAGTCAGACTGGAGGAGGTGGACGGGTGAAGGGAGGAGGGAGAGGGAGTCAGACTGGAGGAGGTGGAGGGGTGAGGGAGGAGGGAGAGGGAGTCAGACTGGAGGAGGTGGAGGGTGAGGGAGGAGGGAGAGAGGAGTCAGACTGGAGGAGGAGGGGTGAGGAGGGAGGGAGAGAGGGAGTCAGACTGGAGGAGGTGGAGGGGAGGGGAGGAGGGAGAGAGGGAGTCAGACTGGAGGAGGTGGAGGGTGAGGAGGGAGGGAGAGAGGGAGTCAGACTGGGGAGGTGGACGGTGAAGGAGGAGGGAGAGAGGAGTCAGACTGGAGGAGGTGGACGGGTGAGGGAAGGAGGAGAGAGGAGTCAGACTGGAAGAGGTGGAGGGGTGAGGGAGGAGGGAGAGGGAGTCAGACTGGAGGAGGTGGAGGGGGAGGGAGGAGGGAGAGAGGGAGTCAGATGAGGAGGTGGAGGGTGAGGGAGGAGGAGAGAGGGAGTCAGACTGGAGGAGGTGGAGGGGTGAGGAAGGAGGGAGAGAGGAGTCAGACTGGAGGAGGTGGTGGGGTGAGGAGGAGAGAGAGGGAGTCAGACTGGAGGAGGTGGAGGGTGAGGAGGAGGGAGAGGGAGTCAGACTGGAGGAGGTGGAGTGAGGGAGGAGAGAGGTCAGACTGGAGGAGGTGGAGGGTGAGGGGAGGAGAGAGAGGAGTCAGACTGGAGGAGGTGGAGGGTGAAGGGAGGAGGAGAGAGGGAGTCAGACTGGAGGAGGAGGGAGGAGGG
This sequence comes from Hippoglossus stenolepis, assembly GCF_022539355.2. Classification (NCBI taxonomy): domain Eukaryota; kingdom Metazoa; phylum Chordata; class Actinopteri; order Pleuronectiformes; family Pleuronectidae; genus Hippoglossus; species Hippoglossus stenolepis. The sequence goes on from NC_061492.1 coordinate 2,650,418, forward strand.
AGAGGGAGTCAGACTGGAGAGGGGGAGGGAAGGAGGGAGAGAGAGTCAGACTGGAGGAGGTGGAGGGGTGAGGGAGGAGGGAGAGAGGAGTCAGACTGGAGGAGGTGGAGGGGTGAGGGAGGAGAGAGAGAGGGAGTCAGACTGGAGGAGGTGGAGGGTGAGGGAGGAGGGAGGAGGAGAGAGGGAGTCAGACTGGAGGAGGTGGAGGGTGAGGGAGGAGGGAGAGAGGAGTCAGACGAGGAGGTGGAGGGTGAGGGAGGAGGGAGAGAGGAGTCAGACTGGAGGAGGTGGAGGTAGGGAGGAGGAGAGAGGAGTCAGACTGGAGGAGGAGGGGTGAGGGAGGAGGAGAGAGGAGTCAGACTGGAGGAGGTGGAGGGTGAGGAGGAGGGAGAGAGGGAGTCAGACTGGAGGAGGAGGAGGTGAGGGAGGAGGGAGAGAGGAGTCAGACTGAGGAGGTGGAGGGTGAGGGAGGAGGAGAGAGGAGTCAGACTGAGGAGGTGGAGGTGAGGGGAGGAGGGAGAGGGAGTCAGACTGGAGGAGGAGGAGGGGTGGGGAGGAGGGAGAGAGGAGTCAGACTGGAGGAGGTGGAGGGTGAGGGAGGAGGGAGAGAGGGAGTCAGACTGGAGGAGGTGGAGGGGTGAGGGGAGGAGGGAGAGAGGGAGTCAGACTGGAGGAGGTGGAGGGGTGAGGGGAGGAGGGAGAGAGGGAGTCAGACTGGAGGAGGTGGAGGGGTGAGGGGAGGAGGGAGAGAGGGAGTCAGACTGGAGGAGGAGGAGGGGTGAGGGGAGGAGGGAGAGAGGGAGTCAGACTGGAGGAGGTGGAGGGGTGAGGGAGGAGGGAGAGAGGAGTCAGACTGGAGGAGGTGGAGGGTGAGGGAAGGAGGGAGAGAGGGAGTCAGACTGGAGGAGGTGGAGGGTGAGGGGAGGAGGGAGAGAGGGAGTCAGACTGGAGGAGGAGGAGGGAGGAGGGAGAGAGGAGTCAGACTGGAGGAGGTGGAGGGTGAGGGGAGGAGGGAGAGGAGTCAGACTGAGGAGGTGGAGGAGGGAGAGGAGAGAGGGAGTCAGACTGGAGGAGGTGGAGGGTGAGGGGAGGAGAGGAGAGGGAGTCAGACTAGGAGGAGGAGGGTGAGGGAGGAGGGAGAGAGGAGTCAGACTGGAGGAGGTGGAGGGCTGAGGAAGGGGAGAGAGGGACTGGAGAGGAGGTGGAGGGTGAGGAGGAGGAGAGAGGAGTCAGACTGGAGTGGAGGAGGGAGGGAGGAGGGGAGAGAGTCAACTGAGGAGGTGGAGGAGGGAAGGAGGGAGAGAGTCGAGGAGGAGAGGTGAGGGAGAGGGAGAGAGAGTCAGACTGGAGGAGGTGGAGGGTGAGGGGAGGAGAGAGAGAGGAGTCAGACTGGAAGAGGTGGAGGGTGAGGGAGGAGGGAGATAGGGAGTCAGACTGGAGGAGGTGGAGGGTGAGGAGGAGGGAGAGAGGGAGTCAGACTGGAGGAGGTGGAGGGGTGAGGGAGGAGGGAGGAGTCAGACTGGAGGAGGTGGACGGGTGAGGAAGGAGGGAGAGAGGAGTCAGACTGGAGGAGGGAGGGGTGAGGGAGGAGGGAGAGAGGAGTCAGACTGGAGGAGGTGGAGGGGTGAGGGGGAGAGAGAGAGGAGTCAGACTGGAGGAGGTGGAGGGTGAGGAGAGAGAGGAGAGAGGAGTCAGACTGGAGGAGGTGGAGGGTGAGGGAGGAGGGAGAGAGGAGTCAGAGGAGGAGGTGAGGGGAGGAGGGAGAGAGGAGTCAGACTGGAGGAGGTGGAGGGTGAGGGAGGAGGGAGAGAGGAGTCAGACTGGAGGAGGTGGAGGGGTGAGGGGAGGAGGGAGATAGGAGTCAGACTGGAGGAGGTGGAGGTGAGGGGAGGAGGGAGAGAGGAGTCAGACTGGAGGAGGAGGGTGAGGGAGGAGGGAGAGAGGATGGGAGGAGGAGGAAGGAGGGAGAGAGGGAGTCAGACTGGAGGAGGAGGAGGGTGAGGGAGGAGGAGATAGGAGTCAGACTGGAGGAGGTGGAGGGTGAGGGAGGAGGAGAGAGGGAGTCAGACTGGAGGAGGTGGGGGTGAGGGAGGAGGAGGAGAGGGAGTCAGACTGGAGGAGGTGGGGGGGAGGGAAGGAGGGAGAGAGGGAGTCAGACTGGAGGAGGTGGAGGGGTGAGGGAGGAGGAGAGAGGAGTCAGACTAGAGGTGGAGGTGAGGAGAGAGAGAGGAGTCAGACTGGAGGAGGTGGAGGGTGAGGGGGAGGGAGGAGGGAGAGAGGGAGTCAGACTGGAGGAGGTGGAGGGGTGAGGGAGGAGGGAGAGAGGGAGCAGACTGGGGAGGAGGGTGAGGAGGAGGGAGAGAGGGAGTCAGACTGGAGGAGGTGGAGGGTGAGGGAGGAGGGAGAGAGGAGTCAGACTGGAGGAGGTGGAGGAGGGAGGAGGAGAGAGGGAGTCAGACTGAGGAGGTGGAGGTGAGGGAGGAGGGAGAGAGGAGTCAGACTGGAGGAGGTGGAGGAGGGAGGAGGGAGAGAGGAGTCAGACTGGAGGGTGAGGGAGGAGGGAGAGAGGGAGAGAGGGAGTCAGACTGGAGGAGGTGGAGGGGTGAGGGAGGAGGGAGAGAGAGTCAGACTGAGGAGGAGGTGGGGTGAGGGAGGAGGGAGAGAGGAGTCAGACTGGAGGAGGTGGAGGGGTGAGGGGAGGAGGAGAGAGGAGTCAGACTGGAGGAGGTGGGGTGGGAGGAGGAGAGAGGAGTCAGACTGGAGGAGGTGGAGGGTGAGGGGAGGAGGGAGAGAGGGAGTCAGACTGGAGGAGGTGGAGGGGTGAGGGAGGAGGAGCCTCTCTCCCTTCACCTACGTACCCACACACACCCTGGCGGGGGGAGACAGGTGCATCCACCTCCTCCCTCTACTGCATCTTCATTAGTACGAGTTCAGAGTGTTTGAAGGGCACAAACACACACACGCACAAACACACACACACACACACACACACACACACACACACACACACACACACACACACACACACACACACACACACACACACACACACACACACACACAGTGAGTGATGCAGCTCTGATTCACACCCACCAACATCCGCTCTGCTCTTTGTTTGCTGCCTCCAACCAGCAGCAGAACAAAGTTCCAACTTCTGAATTAAAGAATAAACGGAAACAGAAAACTAATTGTTGGTTTTATTTTAATGTTTCTGTTTTTACACTGACCCCCTGTCGCTTACTAGATCATCCAAAAACTACATTTCAACATTTTCATCCTTTTCCCAGAGATCAACTCTTGGATTTTGGTATAAAACAAATCAGGCATATTTAGGGGCGTGGTTTCTGTCCGAGTAATATTTTGACTTTGTCTGTGTTCATCTACTGTGATGGAGATCGAATGAATTCACCAATTTGTCATTAATTCATTGACACATTCATATACATTCATAACAGAGTCCAGAAAAATGAACAAAAAGAAAACAGGAGCAAAAGTCAAAGCCTGAGGAATAAATACAGAACATAACATATAATTTAATTTAAAGCAAATGAGATGTGAAATAAGTAAAACCAACTAAACATAAAAACTAAATTATATAACATTTGCAATATAAAATGTTCAAAAATACTATTATATACACACCAAGGGAAATCGCATTTCTTAAAATTATATACAAAATGAGCAAATTAGCAAATAACAAAAAATTTAAAAATGTGTAGCCATTAGATAAACATAATTTTTCCGGATAAACTTTTACAGAAAATAACCAATATATCATAAAATAATTAGGATGAATCTAGAGAGAACAACAACAACTACTAACAACTAACTCCTTAATCCAAGCCGATCAAGATGGTGACTTCATGGAAAAAGTCATGTATCTGTAACATACTAATATACTTGTACTCTGTGCGTCTCATACTGTGATTCAGTGTCTGTGAGCCTGTGTCCAGACTCTCAGTGTGTCTGTCTCCGTCTTTTTGTTTTTCCTCTGACGTCGGTTTTGCATGAGCGAGCTCCGCCAGCCGGTTGATTGGTAATTCTCAGGCCTCGGCAGGTGAAGGTCCCGAAGCAGAAGCAGCAAATGAACCGATTCATACGACTGCTCCGGCTGGACTCAGATAACCACACTGCAGAGAAGCTCAATATCACATCCAGTTCGGAATGAACTTCACAAGTTAACTTTTCTGCTGTTTTACGATTACAATTACACAACCTATATTTTATATTTAATGCAATATTATATATATAACATTAAATTCATATTCAATGCTCACTCACAGTAACTTTATGGGGTAATTACTTTGCTGAAACCTGATTTGTTCCATCTGCTGTTTTAAGTCTATTCAGTTTATTCTTTTTTGCCAATCATGGTACTTTTTACTGTGATTATACATATAAGTGTGTACAAAGCACCTTAATCTGTAGTAATTTTATGCAATATCTTGAGTCCTGTTTAATGTACAAATACTTTGTAAGAGGTGGAACGGCAAAAAAAGTGAACTTGAAACTTATTTGAACACGTGACCTTTGCTGACATCTTTCTGTTGAGGCCCTTCCTCTAACAAACATCTCAAAGTAGAAGACGTTGACACACAAACCTCCTCGCTCTGTATTTGACTTCACGTGGTTTGGATTCTCTGCTGCTGCTCGGAGCTTTAGTGCAAAGTCCTCAGATCAATTCCATTAAACACATTTCGGAAGCTGGGCCCGGGGAGGAGGTGGAACTGCAGTGACAGCTCTGGGAACTCGGTGTCCTCCCTCCGTGATGGCGAATAGATCTCATTTAGATGTGGATGGATGAGGCTGCGGTCGGAGCTGCTGCAGCGCCACTACATCACCATTTGTTTTCATTACGCAGCCAGAAACAACCTCGCCGGATGGAGCGACAGCGGACGACCACGGTATAGATTTTGTGGAGTGCGTCATTGTTCGCGTGCAGCAGAAACTTTTAGTGAAACACAGCCGCTGCAGCTCTCTCCGTTTGTCTGACCAGTTGATTCATGTGTTTGTGATGTAAAGAGAGGAGGAATAATTGGCACGACTCCCTGAACACTCGCATGCACGACGTGTTATTTTCTCTGCCATCAAACCGTCTCAGGAGCTTCCTGAAGGTCGATGTTAGCGGCAGACTGTCCTCACAGTAAAGTGTGTGTGTGTGTGTGTGTGTGTGTGTACATTTCTATTCTCAGGGCATGGATCTGCTTTTCTGATCCTGTCACATGCGTAAAATATGGAAAACACATGAATATGTGAATATATAAAATGTCTAAATACGATCTCTGTGCACAGTATGATAGTAGAAACTTCTTGTTCGATTAGTGAGATATTACAGGAAGTAAATCTGAGATCAAAATGTAAAAGCTGAAGACAAACCCTGCAGCAGATTATATAAATGTAAAAAGACAAATCACATGATTAAAGTTTCTCTCTTCATAATGTTTTAGAGGAAAATGAATGAAAATAAATAAACCCAAACACAGACAGATGAACATTTGCTGAATATCCTTTAACTGCAGTTGTACAAAACCTTTATCAACAAAATAACAACAAAAACAACTTTTAAATAACCTGATTCAAATTTATTTTGTCCATTCAAACATGAATTAAACCTTTTATTGAAAATTGTATTGAAGTGTCCAGTTGATTTATTCACTTGAATGAAAACACCAGACTCAGAAGATTCCAGCTGAAATAAGAATTAAAGCCAGAGGCCCCAGCTCCTTCTTTGCTCTGGCATTAAGCAGAAGCTCTGGGATAAATGTGATTGATTGACTCGGGTTCATCCCTTCGAGTGCGCGGCCACTTATGAATCTCAAATATCGGTGGATTTCACGGGTAACCCCCCCCCGCCCCCCCGCGTCACGCTCAGCTCCGTCTCGCCTCCGTGGAATTTGTGCCACTACAGGTCAGAAACCCTCAAGAGCAGCGAGGAGTTAGTCACGCTTCTATACTGGGACACGTGGGAAAGTGGATGTGCTCATACTGTCTCAGTGCGAGAGAGACCCCCCAGATGTCTCATTAGCTATATCATTAGGGAGACAGCTGGAAGGGGGTGCGGACAGCTGACGTGGGGCTGCAATGACGGGATACACTCACATCTCATGTCCAGTGTTTCAGGGTCTCATGATAACACACAGAGGAGCTACCCCACTCATTCTGTTTTGCACGTTACCCGGCGCATGCACATCAACATTTCTCAGACTTCCTGCAGCATAATCCACTTTCACAAGGTCGATTCAAACAGAACTTTCAAGAAAATCCCAACACGTCAACGTCGTCGTGTTTCTGCCTCCTCGTGGTTTAACACATTCTCCAACACAAGTAGCACATTTACAGCTCGTTGGTGAAGAAATCATCTTCTGCTGATCATTTTCAAATCCAGCCTTGTGGAATATTTCGATATTCATTGAATTATCTCTGAAACCTGGCGCCGCTGAGGACGGTAAAAACATTATGGATGTTTTAACGGGCCACCGACACGGGAAGGATTTCACCCGCTGCTGCTGATGTTTTGTCCGACTGTTACAAATGGGTCATTGTGTGTGTAAGAGAATAGTCTACGATCTTATAAGTAAGATACAAGTTTTTAATGACATTATGAAACCATGGGACAAATTTGACTGTAGCGAGTCGTCACAGTCGAAGTATCTAATGCGAAACACTGCAGAAGAAGTCAGGGTCGAGGTATCTCTGCATCCTGTAGGAACATAAACACGACCTGAGGCTTATGTAGATAAGAAAATAATAATCACACAGTAGGAAATTGCATTGTTACAATATACTCATTTCCTTTTGGTTTGAAAATCAAACAGCAGAAGCTTAAAACTCGTTAGAGATGATGATTGATTATTATCATCAATCGATCAAGTTGCATTAATCTCTCCGTGTTTACATGACGACTGTGGAGCTGTGGTTTAAAAAAAGACACTTGATAAAACACAATCATAGAAATGGTTTATTCACAGACGTAACAGTATTAACATTACGCTTTAGGCTGATCACACGTTGCACATGTACAATTTTGAATCTGCAAAGTTACTGCTAACGTCAACTGTCAGATGATCTATGTTGTAAACTTAAAAAAAACCCTGCATGAGCGCGGTGGCGTCACGGCTCCTGAAGAAGCAGAAGCTGCTCTGTCGCAGTCAGGATGCTTCTCAGAAGAAGCTGAGAATAAAGCTTCCATTCACAGACAGAACAAACGACGCAGTGAGGAGTCGCTGCAGAGTCACGATGCACAGGGCCGGCAGTTAGAAGTCGGGTGTGATAGATGAAGGAGGGTAAACATTTGCAGCAGGGTCGTGCTGAACGGGCTCTGGCTCTTTAATACTCTCTCATTAATGCACCGTGCATTGACTCACGGATCACTCACGGCTAAATTACAGCTCTGCCTTTGCTTATTCACTCGATTGGGGAAATTAATGATGTGGCGAGACACAGTTAAAACGCTTTCCTTTTTTCTACCGTTGATCCGTTTACCGTTTATTATGGTTTTCACATTAGATGATGAAAAGTTTCTCTATTGCGACTTTGGCAGCGAACCACAGGGATAAAAGCTTTGCTGTGAATAAAGTGCGTCATGTTGGGTGACGTGTGCTGAAGCTGAGGTTCTGCCGCCGGCCACGGTTTGATTCTAGGTTCACAGAACTCGATGCTATCAGGAAATAAAAAGGTCAGAAATGTAGCAGAGTAAAACAATGAAAGAGCAAAGAAAGGAAATGGAATAAAAGTAGGTTTCACATGAGCAGCAAGACGAGGAGGTAACTCAAGAGTGTATAAATACACAACTAAATACATGTACATAGATAGTGTTTTGGATCTGCATCAGTTTTAATCTCCGTCCAACACGTCTCACACGCCTTCAGAGATCATGTGACCACTCACATGCACTGGACATGCACGTCCCCCTGGACACAGGTTGTTGGAATAACATCTGTAAACAGTTGGTTCTGCAGATTTGAAGTTTATTAAAATTCAAGTGTCCATTTTGTTCTTCATGATTCAAGGACCCTGGTGTTTCCTTCACTTCTGTTTGAGTTACAATGCAGAAGATGTGTTATCCCGTCACCGCAGAGAGGGGGCGCTGCAGCAGTCAGCTGGAGTCTCGGAGAAGAAGAAGCGGTGGCGGAAATGAGGCAGTTGTGTTTTGAAAGAGGGAAATTTAAAACTCGACGGTGTGAAACAGAAATGAATAAAACCATCGAGAGCCAGAGGAACATGAGCTGAACGGAGCCGAACTTAAAGTGGGTTCATGGACGTTTTCTCACTTACACGTTGTTTGAATCCGATAAAAAACAAGTGAAGCTAGTTTCTTGTGTTTTGAATCGAATCTCTCGGTCGCGTTCACTTCACTTAAATCTCTGTTTCCCACAAACACCAGTGTTACATCTGTAGATCTTTGTTATTTGTGAATAATCATTTATTTTCACTCTCGTTCTATAAATTCACCTCGTACACTTTTATCATGTACGTGTGTCACAGAGGCAGCCATCACTTCCTCCAGCAGATAATCAACCTGTGATGTTGGAGAAAGACACGAGGTCACGTTGAAGCTTCCCTCGTTTCTTGTGAAACCAAACTCCGAGTTCCTCCATCTTTGTTTGCGGCTCATTCACACGTGTGTATTCCGTGCTGCTGCGTTTGGGATGCGAAACATTTCTACTGTGAATCTGCGTCTGTGTTGGAACACGTTGATGAAACATTCAGTCAGTAGATCGATGTGCAGTCACACACTGGGGACGACCCCATGAGGACGGAGCGGTCAGAAACAAGATGGCTGCACACACTTTACTACTGAACGTGTGTGTGTCACAGCAGGAGACGGTTCAACATGAAGCAGAACATGAACCACAACATGTTTTATGATGTTGCTCACAAACAGGAGTCGATGCACCTTCAGCATTTAGGAGGAATTCAAATGTTGAAGCTGAACTAAACCTCTGTTGTTTTGTTGTTGAGGAATGAATGAAAACACTTTGACAGACACAATCATTTTGGCTTCATATTTACATCTCAACTTAAAAAAGGTCAGAACTCTGTTTCTGTTTCATAGTTTTTATTATTTTGATCACAATATTAAAATCACATCACTAGGCTGCTGTTGAATAAACACTTTTACAGACAGAATCATTTTGGCTTCATCACATCAAACAGACAAATGTTCATATATGTTGGATTATTTCATATGTGAACAGACTTTATGTGATTAAACATGAATCATGTCTCATGTGTGAGTTTTAATAAAGTTTGTTGAATGTGAACAATGATCAGCTGTTATTGATAATGTGTTTTTATGTGGATCTTCATCAGTTTGCTCGACTTCATGGATCCACACAAAATCTAAATGACAGAAAACATTTTCACCAAGTAAAAAAAAACAAAGATAAAGATCAGAAAATAATGAAATCTTTTTACACACGGGAAAAGTCGACAGTAGAAATAAAAACGAGTGAGAAGTAAAAGGAGAAATGAACAAAGGTTTAGAATAACGAGTTTAACATTTAGATTCAGCAGATTTCTCTTGAAGAAATAAACATGATGAATAAAATCTTTATCTCTAACTGCTCTGATCCAGCGTCACAGAGACATTCACAGGTAACAGCTTCACTGGATGATGATGATCTCCAGTGAAAAAGTATGGAAACATCTTCTGAGTGAAAGTGTGTGTGAAGGTGTGAATGTGTTTGTTAGTATCAGGATCAGAGAACGACAGTTTTCCTCTGTTCCAGTCCAGTTTCACTCTGATCCTCTGGATCTTCTGCACAGAGATCAGATGATGCTGATGGTGACAATGCTGAGTATTTACCTTCATGGAACCATATTCCCCAGTATCCAGACTGTTTGTTTCCCTTCCTCTGGAGAGGCTCTGCTCTTACACCCAGTTCCCAGCGTGTACTGTCTCCAACCAGGACGTCCCAGATGTGAGTCCCTGAGTTAAAACCCTCAGATCCCAGGACTATGATGTAATTATCAAACCTCTCTGGATTGTCAGGAAGCTTCTGTCTCTCTCCTCCTCTCAAACTGGTCAGATCTTCAGACAGGACGAGTACTGGATTAGCAGAGTTTGGGTCCAGAACCACAGGACTGTAGGAGACCACGTCCTTCATGTTGTTCCAGATGTTGAAGCTCAGGTTGCCCAGATGTTTGGCCTTGTCTATCAGAGCTCCCGAGGCCAGCTGTGGATCATCCAGCAGGAGGCGCTGCTGGACTCGTTCCACTGCAGCCTTGTAGTTGAGCAGGAACGAGACGTCTTCAGCTCTCAGCTCGTCCTCTGTGGTTCTGATTGTGTCTGAAAGAGCCGTTATGTCTCTGCTCAGAGACTCAATCTTCTCCTTCATCATCCGACTCTTCTGCTCCTCTTCCTCCCTCAGTGCAGCCATCCTGGCCTCCTCTTCCTCCTCCAGAAACTGATGAAGCTTATTAAACTGCTCCTTGATCTGCGTCTCTGTGAGTCCGGCCTGGACCTTAATGTGTTTTGCTGTTTGTTCAAACTCTACTTTAACACGTTCAAAACACTGTAACTTCTTCTTCAAGGGCTCCAGAGTTTCCTGAAGCTGCTTCTTGTGTTGTTGTGCAGCTTCATCGATGGGTCTGAATCTGTGGCCGGTGTGTTTTTCTGAATCTCTGCAGACGAGACACACTGGCTGCTGATGGTGCAGACAGAAGAGTCTGAGTTTCTCTGAGTGCTGACTGCAGAGATCATGTGAAGAGCTCTTATCTCTCTCCTGTAAGAAGGTCTCACACAGCTTCTTTAACACCAGGCTAACAGGTGGTTCTGACCTTGAAGATCTTCTCTTACAAAGTGGACACACTTTTACTTCTTTGTCTTTCCACCAGCTCTTCACACAGTCTTTACAGAAGCTGTGGCTACATGACAGAAGAACAGGATCTCTGAAGACATCATGGCAGACGGGACAGCAGAGATCCTCTTCTGATCTGGAAGCCATTGAGTCTCCAGGTGAAGCTGAAAACAGACAGTCAGTCAGTCACAGCTCCACGAACTTCACTGAGGTTCACTTCCTGTCTGAGTCGAGGTGTTTGTTAAACTCACGGTCAGTGTGTGGAGCGTCGGCAGGTTGTAGTTTGACTCTTCTCTCCTGTAGCTGGACTCACTCAGGACGTTTGGTCTGGTTTGGTTTAGTTTGGTTTGGAAGGTGAATGTGATCGTCTGGTTTTCAGCCTGCGTCTCTTCCGGGAGGAACAGATGTTTCCTGGTTTCTCAGGTGAGTCAGGAGAGGGTGGAGCTTGAGATGCTGGATGATGAAACCTGTAAAACCTGAAACAAATGTACAAGCAGCTCTGCTGCCAGTACAAACTATGCACCTCCCTTATGGACTGCACTCTAACACTTTAACTCTTAACTGTGCCTGATTCATCTGCCTGTGAAATATCAACGGTGCATGTGAAATACATTCACTGTACATATTCTCACACTGCACATATCTTTACTGTCTATACACTGTAAACATTAGTTAACTTACATTCATAAGTCAGACTGCAGGTCAGACCTTCACGCTCGTCCAGGATCTGAAGTGATAGTTTCAACTTCCGGACTCGTTCATTTCACACAAATCTGTATCAGCATCACTCTGATAATTATTATGAACAATATATTTGTCATATATAACATTATAAATAATCTCATTATAATAGAATATTCATTTGCTGTTCTCCACAATATGTTTAACATCTAACACTAAATATATAGAAAATAATATCAGTGATACTTGTGATTGTGTTTAATTAATCATACTATAACACTTGGCCTGTTTGTAGATGAAACATGGAGAACGTCACTAATTCAGCATGTACTTTATAATTTGTTGAATTGTGTGTCGGCCATGACCTTCACTTTAACGGCCTCAAGAATGGTGGCTAGTGGGTAATGTTAGCTAACGTAGCTAATGCTAGCGCGGTAATGCTACCTAGCAAGCGATGCTTAGTTTGCTCTTTAACCAAACGATGTGAGACCAGAAACATGACAATGAGGTAAAGTGTGATTCTGTGTGAAATGTAATCACAGTTAACTGAGACTCCCCCACAGAGTCATGATGTCATCACATTGTTTGACTGAATTTACCCTGAATGTAGATCTCAGCTCCAGACCAGAGTTTGTGACTGCAGCATTTCTACTGACCCCCCGGCTCGGCTCGGCTTGGCTCGGCTTGGTACACATCAGCTCCTCGTGTGTCACAGAGGCAGCCATCACTTCCTCCAGCAGATAATCAACCTGTGATGTTGGAGAAAGACACGAGGTCACGTTGAAGCTTCCTCGTTTCTTTGAAACCAAACTCCGAGTTCCTCCATCTTTGTTTGCGCTCATTCACACGTGTGTATTCCGTGCTGCTGCGTTTGGGATGCGAAACATTTCTACTGTGAATCTGCGTCTGTGTTGGAACACGTTGATGAAACATTCAGTCAGTAGATCGATGTGCAGTCACACACTGGGGACGACCCCATGAGGACGGAGCGGTCAGAAACAAGATGGCTGCAGACACTTTACTACTGAACGTGTGTGTGTCACAGCAGCAGGAGACGGTTCAACATGAAGCAGAACATGAACCAGAACATGTTTTATGATGTTGCTCACAAACAGGAGTCGATGCACCTTCAGCATTTAGGAGGAATTTAAATGTTGAAGCTGAACTAAACCTCTGTTGTTTTGTTGTTGAGGAATGAATGAAAACACTTTGACAGACACAATCATTTTGGCTTCATATTTACATCTCAACTTAAAAAAGGTCAGAACTCTGTTTCTGTTTCATAGTTTTTATTATTTTGATCACAATATTAAAATCACATCACTAGGCTGCTGTTGAATAAACACTTTTACAGACAGAATCATTTTGGCTTCATCACATCAAACAGACAAATGTTCATATATGTTGGATTATTTCATATGTGAACAGACTTTATGTGATTAAACATGAATCATGTCTCATGTGTGAGTTTTAATAAAGTTTGTTGAATGTGAACAATGATCAGCTGTTATTGATAAATGTGTTTTTATGTGGATCTTCATCAGTTTGCTCGACTTCATGGATCCACACAAAATCTAAATGATAGAAAACATTTTCCATGAAAGTAAAAAACAAACCAAAGATAAAGATCAGAAAATAATGAAATCTTTTTACACACGTGGAAAAGTCGACAGGAGAAATAAAAACGAGTGAGAAGTAAAAGGAGAAATAAACAAAGCTTTAGAATAACGAGTTTAACTTTTAGATTCAGCAGATTTCTCTTGAAGAAATAAACATGATGAATAAAATCTTTCTCTCTAACTGCTCTGATCCAGCGTCACAGAGACATTCACAGGTAACAGCTTCACTGGGTGATGATGATCTAAAATGCTAAAGTATGGAAACATCTTCTGAGTGAAAGTGTGTGTGAAGGTGTGAATGTGTTTGTTAGTATCAGGATCAGAGAACGACAGTTCTCCTCTGTTCCAGTCCAGTTTCACTCTGATCCTCTGGATCTTCTGCACAGAGAGACGAGATGATGCTGATGGTGACTCTGCTGAGTATTTACCTTCATTGAACCTTATTCTCCATAATCCAGACGGATTGATTCCCTTCCTCTGGACAGACTCTGCTCTTACACCCAGTAACCAGTGTGTACTGTCTCCAACCAGGACGTCCCAGCTGTGAGTCCCTGAGTTAAAACCCTCAGATCCCAGGACTAATGGATAATGATCAAACCTCTCTGGATTGTCAGGAAGCTTCTGTCTCTTTCCTCCTCTCAAACTGGTCAGAGCTTCAGACAGGACAAGTCCTGGATGAGCAGAGTTTGGGTCCAGAACCACAGGACTGTAGGAGACCACGTCCTTCATGTTGTTCCAGATGTTGAACCTCAGGTTGCCCAGATGTTTGGCCTCGTCTATCAGAGCTCCCGAGGCCAGCTGTGGATCATCCAGCAGGGGGCGCTGCTGGACTCGTTCCACTGCAGCCTTGTAGTTGAGCAGGAACCGAGACGTCTTCAGCTCTCAGCTCGGCCTCTGTGGTTCTGATTGTGTCTGAAAGAGCCGTTATGTCTCTGCTCAGAGACTCAATCTTCTCCTTCATCATCCGACTCTTCTGCTCCTCTTCCTCCCTCAGTGCAGCCATCCTGGCCTCCTCTTCCTCCTCCAGAAACTGATGAAGCTTTTTAAACTGCTCCTTGATCTGCGTCTCTCTGAGTCCGGCCTGGACCTTAATGTGTTCTGCTGTTTGTTCACACTTTACTTTAACACGTTCAAAACACTGTAACTTCTCCTTCAAGGGCTCCAGAGTTTCCTGAAGCTGCTTCTTGTGTTGTTGTGCAGCTTCATCGATGGGTCTGAATCTGTGGTCGCTGTGTTTTTCTGAATCTCTGCAGACGAGACACACTGGCTGCTGATGGTCCAGACAGAAGAATGTGAGTTTCTCTGAGTGCAGACTGCAGAGAGCATGTGAAGAGCTCTGATCTCTCTCCTGTAAGAAGGTCTCACACAGGTTCTTTAACACCAGGTTACAAGGTGGTTTACGCTTTGAAGATCTTCTCTTACAAACTGGACACTCTTTTACTTCTTCGTCTTTCCACCAGCTCTTCAAACAGTCTTTACAGAAGCTGTGGCTACATGACAGAATGACAGGATCTCTGAAGACATCTTGGCAGACGGGACAGCAGAGATCCTCTTCTGATCTGGAAGCCATTGAGTCTGCAGGTGAAGCTGAAAACAGACAGTCAGTCAGTCACAGCTCCACGTGGTTCACTGAGGTTTACTTCCTCTCTCAGTCGAGGTGTTTGTTAAACTCACGGTCAGTGTGTGGAGCGTCGGCAGGTTGTAGTTTGACTCTTCTCTCCTGTAGCTGGACTCACTCAGGACGTTTGGTCCGGTTTGGTTTAGTTTGGTTTGGAAGGTGAATGTGATCGTCTGGTTTTCAGCCTGCGTCTCTTCAGGGAGGAACAGACGTTTCTCAGGTGAGTCAGGAGAGGGTGGAGCTTGAGATGCTGGATGATAAAACCGGTAAAACCTGAATCAAATGTACAAGCAGCTCTGCTGCCAGTACAAACTATGCACCTCCCTTATGGACTGCACTCTAACACTTTAACTCTTAACTGTGCCAGATTCATCTGCCTGTGCAATATCAACGGTTCATGTGCAATACATTCACTGTACATATTCTCACACTGCACATATCTTTACTGTCTATACACTGTAAACATTAGTTAACTTACATTCATAAGTCAGACTGCAGGTCAGACCTTCACGCTCGTCCAGGATCTGAAGTGATAGTTTCAACTTCCGGACTCGTTCATTTCACACAAATCTGTATCAGCATCACTCTGATAATTATTATGAACAATATATTTGTCATATATAACATTATAAATAATCTCATTATAATAGAATATTCATTTGCTGTTCTCCCACAATATGTTTAACATCTAACACTAAATATATAGAAAATAATATCAGTGATACTTGTGATTGTGTTTAATTAATCATACTATAACACTTGGCCTGTTTGTAGATGAAACATGGAGAACGTCACTAATTCAGCATGTACTTTATAATTTGTTGAATTGTGTGTCGGCCATGACCTTCACTTTAACGGCCTCAAGAATGGTGGCTAGTGGGTAATGTTAGCTAACGTAGCTAATGCTAGCGCGGCTAATGCTACCTAGCAAGCGGATGCTTAGTTTGCTCTTTAACCAAACGATGTGAGACCAGAAACATGACAATGAGGTAAAAGTGTGATTCTGTGTGAAATGTAATCACAGTTAACTGAGACTCCCCCACAGAGTCATGATGTCATCACATTGTTTGACTGAATTTACCCTGAAAGTAGATCTCCAGCTCCAGACCAGAGTTTGTGACTGCAGCATTTCTACTGACCCCCCGGCTCGGCTCGGCTTGGCTCGGCTTGGTACACATCAGCTCCTCGTGTGTCACAGAGGCAGCCATCACTTCCTCCAGCAGATAATCAACCTGTGATGTTGGAGAAAGACACGAGGTCACGTTGAAGCTTCCCTCGTTTCTTTTGAAACCAAACTCCGAGTTCCTCCATCTTTGTTTGCGGCTCATTCACACGTGTGTATTCCGTGCTGCTGCGTTTGGGATGCGAAACATTTCTACTGTGAATCTGCGTCTGTGTTGGAACACGTTGATGAAACATTCAGTCAGTAGATCGATGTGCAGTCACACACTGGGGACGACCCCATGAGGACGGAGCGGTCAGAAACAAGATGGCTGCAGACACTTTACTACTGAACGTGTGTGTGTCACAGCAGGAGACGGTTCAACATGAAGCAGAACATGAACCACAACATGTTTTATGATGTTGCTCACAAACAGGAGTCGATGCACCTTCAGCATTTAGGAGGAATTTAAATGTTGAAGCTGAACTAAACCTCTGTTGTTTTGTTGTTGAGGAATGAATGAAAACACTTTGACAGACACAATCATTTTGGCTTCATATTTACATCTCAACTTAAAAAAGGTCAGAACTCTGTTTCTGTTTCATAGTTTTTATTATTTTGATCACAATATTAAAATCACATCACTAGGCTGCTGTTGAATAAACACTTTTACAGACAGAATCATTTTGGCTTCATCACATCAAACAGACAAATGTTCATATATGTTGAATTATTTCATATGTGAACAGACTTTATGTGATTAAACATGAATCATGTCTCATGTGTGAGTTTTAATAAAGTTTGTTGAATGTGAACAATGATCAGCTGTTATTGATGAATGTGTTTTTATGTGGATCTTCATCAGTTTGCTCGACTTCATGGATCCACACAAAATCTAAATGATAGAAAACATTTTCCATGTGTAGTGGTCAAAAGTTTAGTGTGACAGTTGAATGCCAATCGGGTTCACCACATATATCCAGAATAAACGGGACGTGAGGCTGATGATTCCAGAAATAGACAATTTATTCAAGTTGGACAAAGGATTTAAAAAGACTGATCAAACAGCACAGGATCATGTGCAAAGTATGGATTACTGGCCTGTACTTGATATAAATAACAGATTAACAAGAGAGAAGTTAAAGGCTCCAGACCCAATTTAACAAAGCTAAAATATCATGCATAAAACAAGCACAGCACACTTTAAGAATCCCAACACTGGTGTGATTGCACCAGTGGATTATCACTGCAAGCGATATTATACAATGAAATAACAGAAGAGGGCCTCTAGTTTACAGAGCCAATAACTCACCAATATTCAAGCCATTAAACCAGGATTTCACAGTACCCGTCAACCATATTGCACATTACCCATAGAACAAAGAACAAAATAAA
Source organism: Hippoglossus stenolepis (assembly GCF_022539355.2). NCBI lineage: Eukaryota > Metazoa > Chordata > Actinopteri > Pleuronectiformes > Pleuronectidae > Hippoglossus > Hippoglossus stenolepis. Next base: position 2,667,695 of record NC_061492.1, read on the forward strand.
ATATAACAAAGAAACCAGAAATCAAACCAATTAATCAGAAAGAAACTAAATCTAAACAAGGCCAAATAATGTAAATGAAATCTAAATGTGGGAAAAAACAGTGACCGTAAATATTCTGCCTGAAGGCAGCCCTTCAATTCATTAAAATAAAGCAGAGACCCACGCCGTCCTTATTGTCTTGACGACAAGTAAAGTATCGTTCCCATTAGTTTGTGTGTACACGCTGACTGGAGATTATTACAGCGTGCCTGTATGGCGACGCTGATACCGTCTCTCACACACACACAGCTGTACGCTGGGCTCACAACAAACAATTGGCGTCCACACCTGCTGCGCCCACGCTACACTTCCTCACAGGACCGGCAGTGGAGAGAGAGAGAGAGGGCGACTACGGTGTCCCTGAATAAACTTCGCCAACTCCCCTCATCCAATAGGCATCGCCGTCCTGTCAGGTTAATTAGAGCTGTGATTTTATATCTACAATGACATGTAAGCATAACTGGGAAAGTGACACTGCTAAAACTATCCTGTTTTAGCTAAACCTTTTTATTAAGGATTGACCCCATTACACATGAAAATAAAAAAAAAACCAAAGATAAAGATCAGAAAATAATGAAATCTTTTTACACACGTGGAAAAGTCGACAGGAGAAATAAAAATGAGTGAGAAGTAAAAGGAGAAATAAACAAAGCTTTAGAATAACGAGTTTAACATTTAAATTCAGCAGATTTCTCTTGAAGAAATAAACATGATGAATAAAATCTTTCTCTCTAACTGCTCTGATCCAGCGTCACAGAGACATTCACAGGTAACAGCTTCAAGTGATCTCCAGTGTTAAAGTATGGAAACATCTTCTGAGTGAAAGTGTGTGTGAAGGTGTGAATGTGTTTGTTAGTATCAAGATCAGAGAACGACAGTTCTCCTCTGTTCCAGTCCAGTTTCACTCTGATCCTCTGGATCTTCTGCACAGAGAGAACAGATAATGCTGATGGTGACCATGCTGAGTATTTACCTGCATAGAACCCTATTCTCCAGTATCCAGATAGATTCTCTCCCTTCCTCTGGACAGACTCTGCTCTTACACCCAGTGACCAGCGTGTACTGTCTCCAACCAGGACGTCCCAGCTGTGAGTCCCTGAGTTAAAACCCTCAGATCCCAGGACTAAGGCGTATTGATCAAACCTCTCTGGATTGTCAGGAAGCTTCTGTTTCTTTCCTCCTCTCAAACTGGTCAGATCTTCAGACAGGACGAATACAGGATGAGCAGAGTTTGGGTCCAGAACCACAGGACTGTAGGAGACCACGTCCTTCATCTTGTTCCAGATGTTGAAGCTCAGGTTGCCCAGATGTTTGGCCTCGTCTATCAGAGCTCCTGAGGCCAGCTGTGGATCATCCAGCAGGGGGCGCTGCTGGACTCGTTCCACTGCAGCCTTGTAGTTGAGCAGGAACGAGACGTCTTCAGCTCTCAGCTCGTCCTCTGTGGTTCTGATTGTGTCTGAAAGAGCCGTAATGTCTCTGCTCAGAGACTCAATCTTCTCCTTCATCATCCGACTCTTCTGCTCCTCTTCCTCCCTCAGTGCAGCCATCCTGGCCTCCTCTTCCTCCTCCAGAAACTGATGAAGCTTTTTAAACTGCTCCTTGATCTGCGTCTCTGTGAGTCCGGCCTGGACCTTAATGTGTTCTGCTGTTTGTTCAAACTCTACTTTAACACGTTCAAAACACTGTAACTTCTTCTTCAAGGGCTCCAGAGTTTCCTGAAGCTGCTTCTTGTGTTGTGGTGCAGCTTCATCGATGGGTCTGATTCTGTGGTCGGTGTGTTTTTCTGAATCTCTGCAGACGAGACACACTGGCTGATGATGGTCAAGACAGAAGAGTCTGAGTTTCTCTGAGTGCTGACTGCAGAGATCATGTGAAGAGCTCTTATCTCTCTCCTGTAAGAAGGTCTCACACACGTTCTTCAACACCAGGTTACCAGGTGGTTTACGCTTTAAAGATCGTCTCTTACAAAGTGGACACACTTTTACTTCTTTGTCTTTCCACCAGCTCTTCAAACAGTCTTTACAGAAGCTGTGGCTACATAACAGAATGACAGGATCTCTGAAGACATCACGGCAGACGGCACAGCAGAGATCCTCTTCTAATCTGGAAGCCATTGAGTCTCCAGGTGAAGCTGAAAACAGACAGTCAGTCAGTCACAGCTCCACGTGGTTCACTGAGGTTTACTTCCTCTCTCAGTCGAGGTGTTTGTTAAACTCACGGTCAGTGTGTGGAGCGTCGGCAGGTTGTAGTTTGACTCTTCTCTCCTGTAGCTGGACTCACTCAGGACGTTTGGTCTGGTTTGGTTTAGTTTGGTCTGGAAGGTGAATGTGATCGTCTGGTTTTCAGCCTGCGTCTCTTCAGGGAGGAACAGATGTTTCCTGGTTTCTCTGGTGTGTCAGGACACAATTTTAAAAAGTAATTCAAGCCTTGGATTTGATAACTGGTCAAAAGTCATTTGGCAGCAACAAGCTCACACAGACAAGAGACTTAGTTGTAAAATAGCTGCTTGAATATGTTTGTGATCTGCTGAGTGTTCAAAGTTCAGAGATCGTTCTGCTAGAGAGTGAAAGTGAAAGTTAAATATTAACAGGAAGTGCAGAGGAGGGAGTCTGTGACGTAACTGCAGAGCTGAAGTCACATTAAAAAGACAGAAGCAAAGTGCAAACAAATGGTCACAATGTCAGAAAATTAAAAGATGGTTTCATAAATTCAAATCAGCTCAAGTTTGCTCATTAATTTGTTTGTGAGTGAAGTAAAAAGTATGACATCATCAAATGATTGTACATTTTGTTGTGATTATTATACCTTAAGTGTGACAGCATTATATGGTGTGACTTTGGGCATTCAATAAATGTGGCTATCAGAAACATATTTAATATTAATATTAAATAATAACTTTAGTTTACATTAAATCTACCTCAGGGCACCAGCCTTCAAAGAAGGAAAAGAGACAATTTATTGATTAAGTCTCATTAAAGTATTAACTACAAATTTGGAACTTTGATGAATAATTAAATTATTAACTTTAACCAAAATGACCACGTCAGTAGCAAAGATGAAGGATATGGTGTTCAGAGGTTGGAAAACTTCACACTTATGCAACATTAATGAAGACAACATTTGTGTTTAAGAAAAACATTTATTATGAAAATAATAAAAATATAAACACACAAACTAACGAGGTGAACTTACTATATACATGTGAATTTGTGTGTGTGTGTGAGTGTGTGTGTGTGTGTGTGTGAGTGTGTGTGTGTGTGTGTGTGTGTGTGTGTGTGTGTGTGTGAGTGTGTGTGAGTGTGTGTGTGAGTGTGTGTGTGTGTGTGTGTGTGTGTGTGTGTGTGTGTGTGTGTGTGTGTGTGTGTGTGTGAGTGAGTTACAAAGTGTGGTTTCAAAATGGCGGCTGGCCACTATGAAGACAAAAGACCCCCTGGAGTGTTGGGATCAAGGGGCTGAGATCACATGTGTGTGTTGGGGAGAGGACTGTGTGAGGTGTTGGTGCCGGGTCAGAGGAAGTAGTTAGTTACATGTGCAGCCAGATGCGCGCTCCCTCCCTGCCGCTGCGCGGCACTTTACCTGTTCTAATGGCGCGCTGGTCGCTAGGCGACGTCAGGCGCCCCGTATTTAAGGAGGCGGCCTTGCTTGGCTCGCCCTCCTTCCGTTTCCGCTCCTCTCCGGTGGGTCTTGGATAGCGTGGAAGAGCTACTTCTGTAGCCGCGGCGGAGTTTGGCGTGTTTGTGCAACAGCCAGCGCCTCCCTGTGCTGTTGCACTTACAATATTTTTGTTATTTCCTGGAGGTGAAACTCCCCAGGTGGCATTGTGGCAACTTCTCACTATCCCCGCTTTCCCTCACGCTACACATGTAAAGAAAGAGTCTGATTCTATGTTATGTTTCCAGTTCATGAAACGGGGGAAATGTCCTTTTTGAGGTGCTGTTTAAAGTCCAGTGAACTGGTCTTGCTGGTTGTGGCTCCTGTTGTTGTGTATCTGATGGTCAGACTTTGTGTCGTGGCCAATTGCTTGTGCTGAAGTTCTTAGGCAGGCTCTCGTGTCCCTGCCTTTTGGAAGGTTTCAGCAGTCTGCTTCAGGCAGGCCTGCTCGGAGGTCAAAGGAGCTGGAGCAGGGAGAGGAACCTACTCCTCCTGCAGAGGTCAGTAGAAAACAGGGGGAACTGGGCTGTTATTGTCCTGGTGACCTCATGGGTCGGGGGGGCACACAGTGACCAATAGGGGTTGAAAGCTGTGTCCAGGGGCAGGTTCACACCGAGGTGTGAAGTTGAAGCACCCTGGGAGACTGAGTTCTGGAAGCTCATCTTTGTCCCCAGAACAAAGAAGACATGTGGTCTCAGGCTTTGTCTTCACATGTAGGCCCAACTATTGTTCACAACTATTAGCTCCCAACATTTAAATAAGTAATAATTCATGAATAAACGTATATATAACTCAATTTAAAAACCTGAAACTATCTGAGTGTTAAATCCTACTTAATGACAGATAATGTTATATTTACATTTCAACTTAAAAAAGGTCAGAACTCTGTTTCGGTTTCATAGTTTTTATTATTTTGATCACAATATTAAAATCACATCACTAGGCTGCTGTTGAATAAACACTTTTACAGACAGAATCATTTTGGCTTCATCACATCAAACAGACAAATGTTCATATATGTTGAATTATTTCATGTGAACAGACTTTATGTGATTAAACATGAATCATGTCTCATGTGTGAGTTTTAATAAAGTTTGTTGAATGTGAACAATGATCAGCTGTTATTGATAAATGTGTTTTTATGTGGATCTTCATCAGTTTGCTCGACTTCATGGATCCACACAAAATCTAAATGATAGAAAACATTTTCCATGAAAGTAAAAAACAAACCAAAGATAAAGATCAGAAAATAATGAAATCTTTTTACACATGTGGAAAAGTCGACAGGAGAAATAAAAATGAGTGAGAAGTAAAAGGAGAAATAAACAAAGCTTTAGAATAACGAGTTTAACTTTTAAATTCAGCAGATTTCTCTTGAAGAAATAAACATGATGAATAAAATCTTTATCTCTAACTGCTCTGATCCAGCATCACAGAGACATTCACAGGTAACAGCTTCAAGTGATCTCCAGTGTTAAAGTATGGAAACATCTTCTGAGTGAAAGTGTGTGTGAAGGTGTGAATGTGTTTGTTAGTATCAGGATCAGAGAACGACAGTTCTCCTCTGTTCCAGTCCAGTTTCACTCTGATCCTCTGGATCTTCTGCACAGAGAGAACAGATGATGCTGATGGTGACTCTGCAAAGTATATACCTGCAAAGAACCTTATTCTCCATGATTCAGACAGTTTGTCTCCCTTCCTCTGGGCAGACTCTGCTCTTACACCCAGTGACCAGCGTGTACTGTCTCCAACCAGGACGTCCCAGCTGTGAGTCCCTGAGTTAAAACCCTCAGATCCCAGGACTGAGATGTATTGATCAAACCTCTCTGGATTGTCAGGAAGCTTCTGTTTCTCTCCTCCTCTCAAACTGGTCAGATCTTCAGACAGGACGAGTCCTGGATGAGCAGAGTTTGGGTCCAGAACCACAGGACTGTAGGAGACCACGTCCTTCATCTTGTTCCAGATGTTGCAGCTCAGGTTGCCCAGATGTTTGGCCTCATCTATCAGAGCTCCTGAGGCCAGCTGTGGATCATCCAGCAGGGGGCGCTGCTGGACTCGTTCCACTGCAGCCTTGTAGTTGAGCAGGAACGAGACGTCTTCAGCTCTCAGCTCGTCCTCTGTGGTTCTGATTGTGTCTGAAAGAGTCGTTATGTCTCTGCTCAGAGACTCAATCTTCTCCTTCATCATCTGACTCTTCTGCTCCTCTTCCTCCCTCAGTGCAGCCATCCTGGCCTCCTCTTCCTCCTCCAGAAACTGATGAAGCTTTTTAAACTGCTCCTTGATCTGCGTCTCTGTGAGTCCGGCCTGGACCTTAATGTGTTCTGCTGTTTGTTCAAACTCTACTTTAACACGTTCAAAACACTGTAACTTCTTCTTCAAGGGCTCCAGAGTTTCCTGAAGCTGCTTCTTGTGTTGTTGTGCAGCTTCATCGATGGGTCTGAATCTGTGGTCGGTGTGTTTTTCTGAATCTCTGCAGACGAGACACACTGGCTGCTGATGGTCCAGACAGAAGAGTCTGAGTTTCTTTGAGTGCAGATTGCAGAGAGCATGATCTCTCTCCTGTAAGAAGGTCTCAGACACATTCTTCAACACCAGGTTACCAGGTGGTTTACGCTTTAAAGATCGTCTCTTACAAAGTGGACACACTTTTACTTCTTTGTCTTTCCACCAGCTCTTCACACAGTCTTTACAGAAGCTGTGGCTACATGACAGAATGACAGGATCTCTGAAGACATCTTGGCAGACGGCACAGCAGAGATCCTCTTCTAATCTGGAAGCCATTGAGTCTCCAGGTGAAGCTGAAAACAGACAGTCAGTCAGTCACAGCTCCACGTGGTTCACTGAGGTTTACTTCCTCTCTGAGTCGAGGTGTTTGTTAAACTCACGGTCAGTGTGTGGAGCGTCGGCAGGTTGTAGTTTGACTCTTCTCTCCTGTAGCTGGAGTCACTCAGGACGTTTGGTCTGGTTTGGTTCAGTTTGGTTTGGAAGGTGAATGTGATCGTCTGGTTTTCAGCCTGCGTCTCTTCAGGGAGGAACAGATGCTTCCTGGTTTCTCTGGTGTGTCAGGACACGATTGTAAAAAGTAATTCAAGCCTTGGATTTGATAACTGGTCAAAAGTCCTTTGGCAGCAACAAGCTCACACAGACAAGAGACTTGTTGTAAAATAGCTGCTTGAATATGATTGTGATCTGCTGAGTGTTCAAAATTCAGAGATCGTTCTGCTAGAGAGTGAAAGTGAAAGTTAAATATTAACAGGAAGTGCGGGGGGGAGTCTGTGACGTAACTGCAGAGCTGAAGTCTCATTAAAGAGACAGAAGCAAAGTGCAAACAAATGTTCACAATGTCAGAAAATTAAAAGATGGTTTTATAAAATTCAAATCAGCTCAAGTTTGCTCATTAATTTGTTTGTGAGTGCAGTAAAAAGTATGACATCATCAAATGATTGTACATTTTGTTGTGATTATTATACCTTAAGTGTGACAGCATTATATGGTGTGACTTTGGGCATTCAATAAATGTGGCTATCAGAAACATATTTAATATTAATATTAAATAATAACTTTAGTTTACATTAAAGCTACCTCAGGGCACCAGCCTTCAAAGAAGGAAAAGAGACAATTTATTGATTAAGTCTCATGAAAGTACTAACTACAAATTTGGAACTTTGATGAATAATTAAATTATTAACTTTAACCAAAATGACCACGTCAGTAGTTAGTAAAGATGAAGGATATGGTGTTCAGAGGTTGGAAAACTTCACACTTATGCAACATTAATGAAGACAACATTTATGCTTAAGAAAAACATTTATTCTGAAAAAAATAAAAATATAAACACACAAACTAACGAGGTGAACTTACCATATACGTGTGTGTGTGTGTGTGTGTGTGTGTGTGTGTGTGTGTGTGTGTGTGTGTGTGTGTGTGTGTGTGTGTGTGTGTGTGTGTGTGTTACAAAGTGTGGTTTCAAAATGGCGGCTGGCCACTATGAAGACAAAAGACCCCCTGGAGTGTTGGGATCAAGGGGCTGAGATCACATGTGTGTGTTGGGGAGAGGACTGTGTGAGGTGTTGGTGCCGGGTCAGAGGAAGTAGTTAGTTACATGTGCAGCCAGATGCGCGCTCCCTCCCTGCCGCTGCGCGGCACTTTACCTGTTCTAATGGCGCACTGGTCGCTAGGCGACGTCAGGCGCCCCGTATTTAAGGAGGCGGCCTTGCTTGGCTCGCCCTCCTTCCGTTTCCGCTCCTCTCTGGTGGGTCTTGGATAGCGTGGAAGAGCTACTTCTGTAGCCGCGGCAGAGTTTGGTGTGTTTGTGCAACAGCCAGCGCCTCCCTTAAATATCCCCCCCATACGCAGTGTGACTGACCGCTGGCGTGGGATCGCTCCGCCAGGGGACCTTCGGGGTGCAGTTGCGGGTCTGCTTGCTGGATTCAGCTACGGCTGGGGAGACTCCTACCCTCCGGGTTGCTGTGACTGTGCCTTGGCTTGACAGGGTGAGGCCCTGCTCCTTCGTCGGCCGTCATTGGCCACCATGCCTTGGACGGACCTGCTGTTTTGGCTTTACTGGAACTGTGTTCTGGCTTTACTGGAACTGTGTTCTGGCTTTACTGGAACTGTGTTCTGGCTTTACTGGAACTGTGTTCTGGCTTTACTGGAACTGTGTTCTGGCTTTACTGGAACCGTGTTCTGGCTTTACTGGAAATTGCACTGTCTTAACGTAGCGTGGAGAGCCACGGTGAACGAGACGATACTTTTAAAAATGACACACTTCCTTGGTCCGAGCCATAAAAGTGTGTCGTTTTTAAAAGTATCGTCGTTCACCGTGGCTCTCCACACTACACCTTCACGGCGCGTGGAGTGACCACCACGGAGGGACGCCCTGATTTTAGTAACATTTAATCCCACTTACATTGTGTTTATATTGGTTTGTATTTGTTTTGTTGTTTTCAACCCTGACATGTTTTAATTATCTTTTTATTGTTGGTCAGGTGCTGTGGGCCTGAGGCAGCCACCCAATTCCTGGTGGTGGTGTTTTCTTCACAACCCATTTTGTTGGTTTGCTGTGTCACGGGTGGCTAGTTTATTAATCCTTCCCTTCTTTCTTTGGTTCTCGTCGCCGTGGTAAGTCCCAGCCCTGTCCATGTAGTTGCTCTTGTCAGAAGTGTTGTATTTCATATGTTAATTGGTATTCTGTTTGTTTCATTGTGCTTTTGTTCGTATTTATTCTGTTATATTAAAGTTCTTTTCCATTAGTACAACACGTCTCTTGCCCCGTGATTCAAACGAACCTGTGCTGTTGCACTTACAATATTTTTGTTATTTCCTGGAGGTGAAACTCCCCAGGTGGCTTGTGGCAACTTCTCACTATCCCGCTTTCCCTCACGCTACACATGTAAAGAAAGAGTCTGATTCTATGTTATGTTACCAGTTCATGAAAAGGGGGAAAGGTCCTTTTTGAGGTGCTGTTTAAAGTCCAGTGAACTGGTCTTACTGGTTGTGGTTCCTGTTGTTGTGCATCTGCTGGTCAGACTTTGTGTCGTGGCCAATTGCTTGTGCTGAAGTTCTTAGGCAGGCTCTCGTGTCCCTGCCTTTTGGAAGGTTTTAGCAGTCTGCTTCAGGCAGGCCTGCTCGGAGGTCAAAGGAGCTGGAGCAGGGAGAGGAACCTACTCCTCCTGCAGAGGTCAGTAGAAAAGAGGGGGAACTGGGCTTTTATTGTCCTGGTGACCTCATGGGTCGGGGGGGCACACAGTGACCAATAGGGGTTGAAAGCTGTGTCCAGGGGCAGGTTCACACCTAGGTGTGAAGTTGAAGCACCCTGGGAGACTGAGTTCTGGAAGCTCGTCTTTGTCTCCAGAACAAAGAAGACATGTGGTCTCAGGCTTTGTCTTCACATGTCGGCCCAACTATTGTTCACAACGATTAGGTCCCAACATTTAAATAAGTAATAATTCATGAATAAACGTAAATATAACTCAATTTAAAAACCTGAAACTATCTGAGTGTTAAATCCTACTTAATGACAGATAATGTTATATTTACATTTCAACTTAAAAAAGGTCAGAACTCTGTTTCTGTTTCATAGTTTTTATTATTTTGATCACAATATTAAAATCACATCACTAGGCTGCTGTTGAATAAACACTTTTACAGACAGAATAATTTTGGCTTCATCACATCAAACAGACAAATGTTCATATATGTTGGATTATTTCATATGTGAACAGACTTTATGTGATTAAACATGAATCATGTCTCATGTGTGAGTTTTAATAAAGTTTGTTGAATGTGAACAATGATCAGCTGTTATTGATAAATGTGTTTTTATGTGGATCTTCATCAGTTTGCTGGACTTCATGGATCCACACAAAATCTAAATGATAGAAAACATTTTCCATGAAAGTAAAAAACAAACCAAAGATAAAGATCAGAAAATAATGAAATCTTTTACACACGTGGAAAAGTCGACAGGAGAAATAAAAACGAGTGAGAAGTAAAAGGAGAAATAAACAAAGCTTTAGAATAACGAGTTTAACATTTAAATTCAGCAGATTTCTCTTGAAGAAATAAACATGATGAATAAAATCTTTATCTCTAACTGCTCTGATCCAGCGTCACAGAGACATTCACAGGTAACAGCTTCAAGTGATCTCCAGTGTTAAAGTATGGAAACATCTTCTGAGTGAAAGTGTGTGTGAAGGTGTGAATGTGTTTGTTAGTATCAGGATCAGAGAACGACAGTTCTCCTCTGTTCCAGTCCAGTTTCACTCTGATCCTCTGGATCTTCTGCACAGAGAGAACAGATGATGCTGATGGTGACAATGCTGAGTATTTACCTTCATAGAACCTTATTCCCCATAATCCAGACGGTTTGTCTCCTTCCTCTGGAGAGGCTCTGCTCTTACACCCAGTGTCCAGTAAGTACTGTCTCCAACCAGGACGTCCCAGCTGTGAGTCCCTGAGTTAAAACCCTCAGATCCCAGGACTAAGGTGTAATAATCAAACCTCTCTGGATTGTCAGGAAGCTTCTGTTTCTTTCCTCGTCTCAAACTGGTCAGATCTTCAGACAGGAGGAGTACTGGATGAGCAGAGTTTGGGTCCAGAACCACAGGACTGTAGGAGACCACGTCCTTCATCTTGTTCCAGATGTTGAAGCTCAGGTTGCCCAGATGTTTGGCCTCGTCTATCAGAGCTCCTGAGGCCAGCTGTGGATCATCCAGCAGGGCGCTGCTGGACTCGTTCCACTGCAGCCTTGTAGTTGAGCAGGAACGAGACGTCTTCAGCTCTCAGCTCGTCCTCTGTGGTTCTGATTGTGTCTGAAAGAGCCGTTATGTCTCTGCTCAGAGACTCAATCTTCTCCTTCATCATCTGACTCTTCTGCTCCTCTTCCTCCCTCAGTGCAGCCATCCTGGCCTCCTCTTCCTCCTCCAGAAACTGATGAAGCTTTTTAAACTGCTCCTTGATCTGCGTCTCTGTGAGTCCGGCCTGGACCTTAATGTGTTCTGCTGTTTGTTCAAACTCTACTTTAACACGTTCAAAACACTGTAACTTCTCCTTCAAGGGCTCCAGAGTTTCCTGAAGCTGCTTCTTGTGTTGTGGTGCAGCTTCATCGATGGGTCTGAATCTGTGGCGGTGTGTTTTCTGAATCTCTGCAGACGAGACACACTGGCTGCTGATGGTCCAGACAGAAGAGTCTGAGTTTCTTTGAGTGCAGATTGCAGAGATCATGATCTCTCTCCTGTAAGAAGGTCTCACACACGTTCTTCAACACCAGGTTACCAGGTGGTTTACGCTTTAAAGATCTTCTCTTACAAAGTGGACACACTTTTACTTCTTTGTCTTTCCACCAGCTGTTCACACAGTCTTTACAGAAGCTGTGGCAACATAACAGAATGACAGGATCTCTGAAGACATCTTGGCAGACGGGACAGCAGAGATCCTCTTCTAATCTGGAAGCCATTGAGTCTCCAGGTGAAGCTGAAAACAGACAGTCAGTCAGTCACAGCTCCACGAACTTCACTGAGGTTCACTTCTTGTTTACCCTTATCAATGCTGCTAAAACCTTTATCTTGATGATGTTCTCATTTACATTTGACATCTATTGCACTTCTGTCCGTCCTGGGGAGGGATCCTCACATGTGGCTCTCTGAGGTTTCTACGTTCTTTTACCCTGTTAAAAGGTTTTTTGTAGTTTTCCTTACTCTTGTTGAGGTTAAGGGCAGAGGATGTCACACCATGTTAAAGCCCTATGAGACAAGTTGTGATTTGTGAATAATGGCTATACAAATAAAATTTGATCGATTGATTGATTGACTTCCACTCTGAGTCGAGGTGTTTGTTAAACTCACGGTCAGTGTGTGGAGCGTCGGCAGGTTGTAGTTTGACTCTTCTCTCCTGCAGCTGGACTCACTCATGACGTTTGGTCCGGTTTGGTTCAGTTTGGTTTGGAAGGTGAATGTGATCGTCTGGTTTTCAGCCTGCGTCTCTTCAGGGAGGAACAGATGCTTCCTGGTTTCTCTGGTGTGTCAGGACACGATTGAAAAAGTAATTCAAGCCTTGGATTTGATAACTGGTCAAAGTCCTTTGGCAGCAACAAGCTCACACAGACAAGAGACTTGTTGTAAAATAGCTGCTTGAATATGATTGTGATCTGCTGAGTGTTCAAAATTCAGAGATCGTTCTGCTAGAGAGTGAAAGTGAAAGTTAAATATTAACAGGAAGTGCGGGGGAGTCTGTGACGTAACTGCAGAGCTGAAGTCTTATTAAAGAGACAGAAGCAAAGTGCAAACAAATGTTCACAATGTCAGAAAATTAAAAGATGGTTTTATAAAATTTGTTTGTCAGTGAAGTAAAAAGTATGACATCATCAAATGATTGTACATTTTGTTGTGATTATTATACCTTAAGTGTGACAGCATTATATGGTGTGACTTTGGGCATTCAATAAATGTGGCTATCAGAAACATATTTAATATTAATATTAAATAATAACTTTAGTTTACATTAAAGCTACCTCAGGGCACCAGCCTTCAAAGAAGGAAAAGAGACAATTTATTGATTAAGTCTCATGAAAGTACTAACTACAAATTTGGAACTTTGATGAATAATTAAATTATTAACTTTAACCAAAATGACCACGTCAGTAGTTAGTAAAGATGAAGGATATGGTGTTCAGAGGTTGGAAAACTTCACACTTATGCAACATTAATGAAGACAACATTTGTGCTTAAGAAAAACATTTATTCTGAAAATAATAAAAATATAAACACACAAACTAACGAGGTGAACTTACCATGTGTGTGTGTGTGTGTGTGTGTGTGTGTGTGTGTGTGTGTGTGTGTGTGTGTGTGTGTGTGTGTGTGTGTGTGTGTGTGTTACAAAGTGTGGTTTCGAAATGGCGGCTGGCCACTATGAAGACAAAAGACCCCTGGAGTGTTGGGATCATGGGGCTGAGATCACATGTGTGTGTTGGGGAGAGGACTGTGTGAGGTGTTGGTGCGGGTCAGAGGAAGTAGTTAGTTACATGTGCAGCCAGATGCGCGCTCCTCCCTGCCGCTGCGCGTCACTTTACCTGTTCAAATGGCGCGCTGGTCGCTAGGCGCGTCAGGCGCCCGTATTTAAGGAGGCGGCCGTGCTTGGCTCGCCCTCCCTCCGTTTCCGCTCCTCTCCGGTGGGTCTTGGATAGCGTGGAAGAGCTACTTCTGTAGCCGCGGCGGAGTTTGGTGTGTTTGTGCAACAGCCAGCGCCTCCTTAAATATCCCCCATACGCAGTGTGACTGACCGCTGGCGTGGATCGCTCCGCCAGGGACCTTGGGTGCAGTTGCGGGTCTGCTTGCTGGATTCAGCTACGGCTGGGAGACTCCTACCCTCCGGGTTGCTGTGACTGTGCCTTGGCTTGACAGGGTGAGGCCCTGCTCCTTCGTCGGCCGTCATTGGCCACCATGCCTTGGACGGACCTGCTGTTTATTACGGAACTGTGTTCTGGCTTTACTGGAATTGCTTTACTGAAATTGCACTGTCTTAAACGTAGCGTGGAAACCACGGTGAGCGAGACGATACTTTTAAAAATGACACACTTCCTTGGTCCGAGCCATAAAAGTGTGTAGTTTTTAAAAGTATCGTCTCGTTCACCGTGGCTCTCCACACTACACCTTCACGGCGCGTGGAGTGACCACCACGGAGGGACGCCCTGATTTTAGTAACATTTAATCCCACTTACATTGTGTTTATATTGGTTTGTATTTGTTTTGTTGTTTTCAACCCTGACATGTTTTAATTATCTTTTTATTGTTGGTCAGGTGCTGTGGGCCTGAGGCAGCGACCCAATTCCTGGTGGTGGTGTTTTCTTCACAACCCATTTTGTTGGTTTGCTGTGTCACGGGTGGCTAGTTTATTAATCCTTCCCTTCTTTCTTTGGTTCTCGTCGCCGTGGTAAGTCCCAGCCCTGTCCATGTAGTTGCTCTTGTCAGAAGTGTTGTATTTCATATGTTAATTGGTATTCTGTTTGTTTCATTGTGCTTTTGTTCGTATTTATTCTGTTATATTAAAGTTCTTTTCCATTAGTACAACACGTCTCTTGCCCCGTGATTCAAACGAACCTGTGCTGTTGCACTTACAATATTTTTGTTATTTCCTGGAGGTGAAACTCCCCAGGTGGCTTGTGGCAACTTCTCACTATCCCCGCTTTCCCTCACGCTACACATGTAAAGAAAGAGTCTGATTCTATGTTATGTTACCAGTTCATGAAAAGGGGGAAAGGTCCTTTTTGAGGTGCTGTTTAAAGTCCAGTGAACTGGTCTTACTGGTCGTGGCTCCTGTTGTTGTGCATCTGCTGGTCAGACTTTGTGTCGTGGCCAATTGCTTGTGCTGAAGTTCTTAGGCAGGCTCTCGTGTCCCTGCCTTTTGGAAGGTTTCAGCAGTCTGCTTCAGGCAGGCCTGCTCGGAGGTCAAAGGAGCTGGAGCAGGGAGAGGAACCTACTCCTCCTGCAGAGGTCAGTAGAAAAGAGGGGGAACTGGGCTGTTATTGTCCTGGTGACCTCATGGGTCGGGGGGGCACACAGTGACCAATAGGGGTTGAAAGCTGTGTCCAGGGGCAGGTTCACACCTAGGTGTGAAGTTGAAGCACCCTGGGAGACTGAGTTCTGGAAGCTCGTCTTTGTCTCCAGAACAAAGAAGACATGTGGTCTCAGGCTTTGGCTTCACATGTAGGCCCAACTATTATTCAACTATTAGGTCACAACATTTAAAAAGTAATAATTCATGAATAAATATAACTCAATTTAAAAACCTGAAACTATCTGAGTGTTAAATCCTACTTAATGACAGATAATGTTATATTTACATCTCAACTTAAAAAAGGTCAGAACTCTGTTTCTGTTTCATAGTTTTTATTATTTTGATCACAATATTAAAATCACATCACTAGGCTGCTGTTGAATAAACACTTTTACAGACAGAATCATTTTGGCTTCATCACATCAAACAGACAAATGTTCATATATGTTGGATTATTTCATATGTGAACAGACTTTATGTGATTAAACATGAATCATGTCTCATGTGTGAGTTTTAATAAAGTTTGTTGAATGTGAACAATGATCAGCTGTTATTGATAAATGTGTTTTTATGTGGATCTTCATCAGTTTGCTCGACTTCATGGATCCACACAAAATCTAAATGATAGAAAACATTTTCCATGAAAGTAAAAAACAAACCAAAGATAAAGATCAGAAAATAATGAAATCTTTTTACACACGTGGAAAAGTCGACAGGAGAAATAAAAACGAGTGAGAAGTAAAAGGAGAAATAAACAAAGCTTTAGAATAACGAGTTTAACATTTAAATTCAGCAGATTTCTCTTGAAGAAATAAACATGATGAATAAAATCTTTATCTCTAACTGCTCTGATCCAGCGTCACAGAGACATTCACAGGTAACAGCTTCAAGTGATCTCCAGTGTTAAAGTATGGAAACATCTTCTGAGTGAAAGTGTGTGTGAAGGTGTGAATGTGTTTGTTAGTATCAGGATCAGAGAACGACAGTTCTCCTCTGTTCCAGTCCAGTTTCACTCTGATCCTCTGGATCTTCTGCACAGAGAGAACAGATGATGCTGATGGTGACAATGCTGAGTATTTACCTTCATAGAACCTTATTCCCCATAATCCAGACGGTTTGTCTCCCTTCCTCTGGAGAGGCTCTGCTCTTACACCCAGTGTCCAGTAAGTACTGTCTCCAACCAGGACGTCCCAGCTGTGAGTCCCTGAGTTAAAACCCTCAGATCCCAGGACTAAGGTGTAATAATCAAACCTCTCTGGATTGTCAGGAAGCTTCTGTTTCTTTCCTCGTCTCAAACTGGTCAGATCTTCAGACAGGACGAGTACTGGATGAGCAGAGTTTGGGTCCAGAACCACAGGACTGTAGGAGACCACGTCCTTCATCTTGTTCCAGATGTTGAAGCTCAGGTTGCCCAGATGTTTGGCCTCGTCTATCAGAGCTCCTGAGGCCAGCTGTGGATCATCCAGCAGGGGGCGCTGCTGGACTCGTTCCACTGCAGCCTTGTAGTTGAGCAGGAACGAGACGTCTTCAGCTCTCAGCTCGTCCTCTGTGGTTCTGATTGTGTCTGAAAGAGCCGTTATGTCTCTGCTCAGAGACTCAATCTTCTCCTTCATCATCCGACTCTTCTGCTCCTCTTCCTCCCTCAGTGCAGCCATCCTGGCCTCCTCTTCCTCCTCCAGAAACTGATGAAGCTTTTTAAACTGCTCCTTGATCTGCGTCTCTGTGAGTCCGGCCTGGACCTTAATGTGTTCTGCTGTTTGTTCAAACTCTACTTTAACACGTTCAAAACACTGTAACTTCTCCTTCAAGGGCTCCAGAGTTTCCTGAAGCTGCTTCTTGTGTTGTGGTGCAGCTTCATCGATGGGTCTGAATCTGTGGCCGGTGTGTTTTTCTGAATCTCTGCAGACGAGACACACTGGCTGCTGATGGTCCAGACAGAAGAGTCTGAGTTTCTTTGAGTGCAGATTGCAGAGATCATGATCTCTCTCCTGTAAGAAGGTCTCACACAGGTTCTTCAACACCAGGTTACCAGGTGGTTTACGCTTTAAAGATCTTCTCTTACAAAGTGGACACACTTTTACTTCTTTGTCTTTCCACCAGCTGTTCACACAGTCTTTACAGAAGCTGTGGCAACATAACAGAATGACAGGATCTCTGAAGACATCTTGGCAGACGGGACAGCAGAGATCCTCTTCTAATCTGGAAGCCATTGAGTCTCCAGGTGAAGCTGAAAACAGACAGTCAGTCAGTCACAGCTCCACGAACTTCACTGAGGTTCACTTCTTGTTTACCCTTATCAATGCTGCTAAAACCCTTATCTTGATGATGTTCTCATTTACATTTGACATCTATTGCACTTCTGTCCGTCCTGGGAGAGGGATCCCTCACATGTGGCTCTCTGAGGTTTCTACGTTCTTTTTACCCTGTTAAAAGGTTTTTTTTGTAGTTTTTCCTTACTCTTGTTGAGGGTTAAGGGCAGAGGATGTCACACCATGTTAAAGCCCTATGAGACAAGTTGTGATTTGTGAATATTGGCTATACAAATAAAATTTGATCGATTGATTGATTGACTTCCACTCTGAGTCGAGGTGTTTGTTAAACTCACGGTCAGTGTGTGGAGCGTCGGCAGGTTGTAGTTTGACTCTTCTCTCCTGCAGCTGGACTCACTCATGACGTTTGGTCCGGTTTGGTTCAGTTTGGTTTGGAAGGTGAATGTGATCGTCTGGTTTTCAGCCTGCGTCTCTTCCGGGAGGAACAGATGCTTCCTGGTTTCTCTGGTGTGTCAGGACACGATTGTAAAAAGTAATTCAAGCCTTGGATTTGATAACTGGTCAAAAGTCATTTGGCAGCAACAAGCTCACACACACAAGAGACTTGGTGTAAAATAGCTGCTTGAATATGATTGTGATCTGCTGAGTGTTCAAAATTCAGAGATCGTTCTGCTAGAGAGTGAAAGTGAAAGTTAAATATTAACAGGAAGTGCGGGGGGGAGTCTGTGACGTAACTGCAGAGCTGAAGTCTTATTAAAGAGACAGAAGCAAAGTGCAAACAAATGTTCACAATGTCAGAAAATTAAAAGATGGTTTTATAAAATTTGTTTGTCAGTGAAGTAAAAAGTATGACATCATCAAATGATTGTACATTTTGTTGTGATTATTATACCTTAAGTGTGACAGCATTATATGGTGTGACTTTGGGCATTCAATAAATGTGGCTATCAGAAACATATTTAATATTAATATTAAATAATAACTTTAGTTTACATTAAATCTACCTCAGGGCACCAGCCTTCAAAGAAGGAAAAGAGACAATTTATTGATTAAGTCTCATGAAAGTACTAACTACAAATTTGGAACTTTGATGAATAATTAAATTATTAACTTTAACCAAAATGACCACGTCAGTAGTTAGTAAAGATGAAGGATATGGTGTTCAGAGGTTGGAAAACTTCACACTTATGCAACATTAATGAAGACAACATTTGTGTTTAAGAAAAACATTTATTCTGAAAAAAATAAAAATATAAACACACAAACTAACGAGGTGAACTTACCATATACGTGTGTGTGTGTGTGTGTGTGTGTGTGTGTGTGTGTGTGTGTGTGTGTGTGTGTGTGTGTGTGTGTGTGTGTGTGTGTGTGTGTGTGTGTGTGTGTGTTACAAAGTGTGGTTTCGAAATGGCGGCTGGCCACTATGAAGACAAAAGACCCCCTGGAGTGTTGGGATCATGGGGCTGAGATCACATGTGTGTGTTGGGGAGAGGACTGTGTGAGGTGTTGGTGCCGGGTCAGAGGAAGTAGTTAGTTACATGTGCAGCCAGATGCGCGCTCCCTCCCTGCCGCTGCGCGGCACTTTACCTGTTCTAATGGCGCACTGGTCGCTAGGCGACGTCAGGCGCCCCGTATTTAAGGAGGCGGCCGTGCTTGGCTCGCCCTCCTTCCGTTTCCGCTCCTCTCCGGTGGGTTTTGGATAGCGTGGAAGAGCTACTTCTGTAGCCGCGGCGGAGTTTGGCGTGTTTGTGCAACAGCCAGCGCCTCCCTTAAATATCCCCCCCATACGCAGTGTGACTGACCGCTGGCGTGGGATCGCTCCGCCAGGGGACCTTCGGGGTGCAGTTGCGGGTCTGCTTGCTGGATTCAGCTACGGCTGGGGAGACTCCTACCCTCCGGGTTGCTGTGACTGTGCCTTGGCTTGACAGGGTGAGGCCCTGCTCCTTCGTCGGCCGTCATTGGCCACCATGCCTTGGACGGACCTGCTGTTTTGGCTTTACTGGAACTGTGTTCTGGCTTTACTGGAACGGTGTTCTGGCTTTACTGGAACTGTGTTCTGGCTTTACTGGAAATTGCACTGTCTTAAACGTAGCGTGGAGAGCCACGGTGAACGAGACGATACTTTTAAAAATGACACACTTCCTTGGTCCGAGCCATAAAAGTGTGTCGTTTTTAAAAGTATCGTCTCGTTCACCGTGGCTCTCCACACTACACCTTCACGGCGCGTGGAGTGACCACCACGGAGGGACGCCCTGATTTTAGTAACATTTAATCCCACTTACATTGTGTTTATATTGGTTTGTATTTGTTTTGTTGTTTTCAACCCTGACATGTTTTAATTATCTTTTTATTGTTGGTCAGGTGCTGTGGGCCTGAGGCAGCCACCCAATCCCTGGTGGTGGTGTTTTCTTCACAACCCATTTTGTTGGTTTGCTGTGTCACGGGTGGCTAGTTTATTAATCCTTCCCTTCTTTCTTTGGTTCTCGTCGCCGTGGTAAGTCCCAGCCCTGTCCATGTAGTTGCTCTTGTCATAAGTGTTGTATTTCATATGTTAATTGGTATTCTGTTTGTTTCACTGTGCTTTTGTTCGTATTTATTCTGTTATATTAAAGTTATTTT
Organism: Hippoglossus stenolepis; assembly: GCF_022539355.2. Lineage (NCBI taxonomy): Eukaryota > Metazoa > Chordata > Actinopteri > Pleuronectiformes > Pleuronectidae > Hippoglossus > Hippoglossus stenolepis. The sequence goes on from NC_061492.1 coordinate 2,687,326, forward strand.
CCATTAGTACAACACGTCTCTTGCCCCGTGATTCAAACGAACCTGTGCTGTTGCACTTACAATATTTTTGTTATTTCCTGGAAGTGAAACTCCCCAGGTGGCGTTGTGGCAACTTCTCACTATCCCCACTTTCCCTCAGGCTACACATGTAAAGAAAGAGTCTGATTCTATGTTATGTTACCAGTTCATGAAACGGGGGAAAGGTCCTTTTTGAGGTGCTGTTTAAAGTCCAGTGAACTGGTCTTACTGGTCGTGGCTCCTGTTGTTGTGCATCTGCTGGTCAGACTTTGTGTCGTGGCCAATTGCTTGTGCTGAAGTTCTTAGGCAGGCTCTCGTGTCCCTGCCTTTTGGAAGGTTTCAGCAGTCTGCTTCAGGCAGGCCTGCTCGGAGGTCAAAGGAGCTGGAGCAGGGAGAGGAACCTACTCCTCCTGCAGAGGTCAGTAGAAAAGAGGGGGAACTGGGCTGTTATTGTCCTGGTGACCTCATGGGTCGGGGGGGCACACAGTGACCAATAGGGGTTGAAAGCTGTGTCCAGGGGCAGGTTCACACCTAGGTGTGAAGTTGAAGCACCCTGGGAGACTGAGTTCTGGAAGCTCGTCTTTGTCTCCAGAACAAAGAAGACATGTGGTCTCAGGCTTTGTCTTCACATGTAGGCCCAACTATTCACAACTATTAGGTCACAACATTTAAAAAAGTAATAATTCATGAATAAATATAACTCAATTTAAAAACCTGAAACTATCTGAGTGTTAAATCCTACTTAATGACAGATAATGTTATATTTACATCTCAACTTAAAAAAGGTCAGAACTCTGTTTCTGTTTCATAGTTTTTATTATTTTGATCACAATATTAAAATCACATCACTAGGCTGCTGTTAAATAAACACTTTTACATACAGAATCATTTTGGCTTCATCACATCAAACAGACAAATGTTCATATATGTTGAATTATTTCATATGTGAACAGACTTTATGTGATTAAACATGAATCATGTCTCATGTGTGAGTTTTAATAAAGTTTGTTGAATGTGAACAATGATCAGCTGTTATTGATAAATGTGTTTTTATGTGGATCTTCATCAGTTTGCTCGACTTCATGGATCCACACAAAATCTAACTGATAGAAAACATTTTCCATGAAAATGAAAAACAAACCAAAGATAAAGATCAGAAAATAATGAAATCTTTTTACACACGTGGAAAAGTCGACAGGAGAAATAAAAATGAGTGAGAAGTAAAAGGAGAAATAAACAAAGCTTTAGAATAACGAGTTTAACATTTAAATTCAGCAGATTTCTCTTGAAGAAATAAACATGATGAATAAAATCTTTCTCTCTAACTGCTCTGATCCAGCGTCACAGAGACATTCACAGGTAACAGCTTCAAGTGATCTATAGTGATAAAGTATGGAAACATCTTCTGAGTGAAAGTGTGTGTGAAGGTGTGAATGTGTTTGTTAGTATCAGGATCAGAGAACGACAGTTCTCCTCTGTTCCAGTCCAGTTTCACTCTGATCCTCTGGATCTTCTGCACAGAGAGAACAGATGATGCTGATGGTGACAATGCTGAGTATTTACCTTCATAGAACCTTATTCCCCATAATCCAGATGGTTTGTCTCCCTTCCTCTGGAGAGGCTCTGCTCTTACACCCAGTGTCCAGTAAGTACTGTCTCCAACCAGGACGTCCCAGCTGTGAGTCCCTGAGTTAAAACCCTCAGATCCCAGGACTAAGGTGTAATAATCAAACCTCTCTGGATTGTCAGGAAGCTTCTGTTTCTCGCCTCGTCTCAAACTGGTCAGAGTTTCAGACAGGACGAGTACTGGATGAGCAGAGTTTGGGTCCAGAACCACAGGACTGTAGGAGACCACGTCCTTCATCTTGTTCCAGGTGTTGAAGCTCAGGTTGCCCAGATGTTTGGCCTCGTCTATCAGAGCTCCTGAGGCCAGCTGTGGATCATCCAGCAGGGGGCGCTGCTGGACTCGTTCCACTGCAGCCTTGTAGTTGAGCAGGAACGAGACGTCTTCAGCTCTCAGCTCGTCCTCTGTGGTTCTGATTGTGTCTGAAAGAGCCGTAATGTCTCTGCTCAGAGACTCAATCTTCTCCTTCATCATCCGACTCTTCTGCTCCTCTTCCTCCCTCAGTGCAGCCATCCTGGCCTCCTCTTCCTCCTCCAGAAACTGATGAAGCTTTTTAAACTGCTCCTTGATCTGCGTCTCTGTGAGTCCGGCCTGGACCTTAATGTGTTCTCCTGTTTGTTCAAACTTTACTTTAACACGTTCAAAACACTGTAACTTCTCCTTCAAGGGCTCCAGAGTTTCCTGAAGCTGCTTCTTGTGTTGTGGTGCAGCTTCATCGATGGGTCTGAATCTGTGGTCGCTGTGTTTTTCTGAATCTCTGCAGACGAGACACACTGGCTGCTGATGGTCCAGACAGAAGAGTCTGAGTTTCTTTGAGTGCAGATTGCAGAGAGCATGTGAAGAGCTCTGATCTCTCTCCTGTAAGAAGGTCTCACACATGTTCTTCAACACCAGGTTACCAGGTGGTTTACGCTTTAAAGATCTTCTCTTACAAAGTGGACACACTTTTACTTCTTTGTCTTTCCACCAGCTGTTCACACAGTCTTTACAGAAGCTGTGGCTACATAACAGAATGACAGGATCTCTGAAGACATCATGGCAGACGTGACAGCAGAGATCCTCTTCTAATCTGGAAGCCATTGAGTCTCCAGGTGAAGCTGAAAACAGACAGTCAGTCAGTCACAGCTCCACGAACTTCACTGAGGTTCACTTCTTGTTTACCCTTATCAATGCTGCTAAAACCTTTATCTTGATGATGTTCTCATTTACATTTGACATCTATTGCACTTCTGTCCGTCCTGGGAGAGGGATCCCTCACATGTGGCTATCTGAGGTTTCTACGTTCTTTTTACCCTGTTAAAAGGTTTTTTTTGTAGTTTTTCCTTACTCTTGTTGAGGGTTAAGGGCAGAGGATGTCACACCATGTTAAAGTCCTATGAGACAAGTTGTGATTTGTGAATATTGGCTATACAAATAAAATTTGATCGATTGATTGATTGACTTCCTCTCTGAGCCGAGGTGTTTGTTAAACTCACGGTCAGTGTGTGGAGCGTCGGCAGGTTGTAGTTTGACTCTTCTCTCCTGTAGCTGGACTCACTCAGGACGTTTGGTCTAGTTTGGTTTAGTTTGGTTTGGAAGGTGAATGTGATCGTCTGGTTTTCAACCTGCGTCTCTTCAGGGAGGAACAGATGTTTCCTGGTTTCTCAGGTGTCAGGAGAGGGTGGAGCTTGAGATGCTGGATGATGAAACCTGTAAAACCTGAAACAAATGTACAAGCAGCTCTGCTGCCAGTAAAAACTATGCACCTCCCTTATGGACTGGACTTTAACTCTTAACTGTGCCTGATTCATCTGCCTGTGAAATATCAACGGTCCATGTGCAATCTATGTGTTACCGGCGCCAGACCTAGGGGAAATCTGGACCGGCAGCAAGGGTTACACAGGCTAGGGAGCGCTGCGTAACCAATAGATACATAGATATAGTCTCTGTGGATTTAAGAAAGGAGAAGACTAAGTTTAGCGTCTTGCTCAGACTGAACTCATTTATTATCAGCTGCGCATGCGCTGAGCCTGTGCTTACAGTCTCCCTTCAGGACCCACCGCTGTACCAACAGCACCACCTACTGACGTGGAGTATAATTGTCATGTGAAACTGTTAGAATAGTTCAGTTGTCTTTCAAAAAATAGGGGGGGGTATCTGTTAAAATGAAAACTAAATGCATAGCATTTTCAACCTATTACATATGCACTGTACATATCTTTACTGTCTTTACACTGTATGCATTAGTTTCATTACATTCATGTATTTCGATATCTTTATATATTGAAGTATGACCTGGGTTAATGTGAAGTATTTTCTCTTTTGTACATTAAGAGGTCATTTCCTGTGCTTTGACTAGAACTTGAACATTTCAGGTTTCCTTTCCACACGGGTGTCAACACATCGTATTTCGTTTTAATTGAGAAGGTAACTTGCTAAAATTGAATGAGCAGCATAGACATTCATAAACATTCATATGTTAAAGTGCAATAAAGAATATAAATGGAATATAAACACTTCCTCAAGCGGCAGGAACAGTTGAGTAAATATATGTTGGACAAGTTTCCTCAAAACAATGTAAATGAGACATTTTGATACAACCAATAAAATTGAATAGATATAAAAAACCCAGATATTACATGAAAATGGTAAAACTCAAATATTAAAGTCCACTGAATTTTCATTCAGGGACATTTGAGTGAATGTCTTGACATCACTGAACTGATCAAACATTTATAAAGACAAAGTGAGATGATCCTCGTGTGTAAGAACATATCCTGAACCTTTAATCGTATATATTTTTAGGACTCATCTCGTTTCCGTGTGAAAACCTGTGACGAACACGGGGTGTGATAATTGTAAGAACAGCACTGGGGGGGGTCAGGGTTTACATTCTTGGGGTATTGCATTTTGCTGCACTTCTGCTCCCTCAACAATGTCGTGCCTCATCGGGGCCACAATCCTCAGCGACCGCAGGGCCGAGCGGGGCGACAGCTGCCGGGCCGGAAAAACAACGGACGCCACTTTTCCTCCATGCGAACCTCATGAGAAATTCCTGGAATGGCGGCGATTGTAATGTGGCCCTATACAGTTACATAATGAGGGCGCTTCATAAACATAATCTCTGCTTCCCTTTTCCTTCCTCTTCCCTCCACTTCCCCTTCTCATCTCCTGCCTGTGAACCGCCTCTCTTTCTCGCCGCTCTGCATCCGCTTCCCACCTCCCGCCGTCCTTTGCACATTTCACACTGTGACGCTGGACTTTACACAGCTGCGCTTACACAGCTGTTGTTTGATTGCAGATGTGATTTTGCTTATGCACATTGTGTGTGTGTGTGTGTATGTGTGTGTGTGTGTGTGTTTTGTTCCCGGCTGCTTGATAACAGCGTTCTCTGAGCCATGAAACAGTAAATATCCATCATCCCTGACAGGCGGCAGGTTTTCTGACCACATCACGTTTCAGCTTTTGACTCCATGAAATTAGTTCAGGTTCTTTAAATCAGTTTTCATTCATCCCACTGTTCCTGAATCCTTCGTCCATTTTTAATAAGCGTGTATAAAAAAGCACGTGGCTGAAAATCCAGAAAAATGTAAATATTCCAAAGTTTTATCACTTAGCTGAGGTGGAAAACGTTATACGGATTAAATTAATGTGTCAGGAGATGCAAAGGTAACAGAAAAATGAATAGACTGTGATGTAAATGAAGCATGTGACTTAAATTAAGCATCTAAAGTCAGATGTAACAACTCAAGGTGAATGATAATGTTGCTCTGGGACTTCTGGATGTGTCAATTAGCTTTTTTTTCTAAACAAGTTCATTATATGAACTTTTAACAAGGTGATTATCTCACCGTCATGTTTCATAACTTCTATCTGCTGCCCCCAAAACGGCAAAAAGAGTTTTCTGCAGGTTTAAAGTCACAGATTGTAAATAAAGATGGACGACACGTCTTCATTTCCTCCCACTGTACAAAAATTAAGCTAAAATATCTCAGATACAGACGCTGCCATGTTGCACTTTTGACCATATGTGGAGCCACGGTATCGAGGTCCCGCCCAAATCATCCTCAACCAATGTTTCATCCCATTTTAAAGCATCAGACAACTTATTAACCAAAGTTACTGGAGAAATCAACACTTGTGATTCAGCTAAAATGACAAAAACTCAGTGAATGTGTACGTTGACTTCTCCACATCCCATCCACTAACATGGAGGAGGCAGGGCTTATGATCTTTACTGCAGCCAGCCACCAGATGGAGATTGAGAAACTTTGGCTTCACTTTTTGAGAGCCGTCATGGCGTCCGTATTTATTGTTTTGATGCCAGTTTTGTTTTTAACCTTTTATGTGTTTTATTCAACCCACTTTTATTCTGCATTATTAATCCTTGTCTTACACGATATGTCCTCATGTGCAGTTTTTTCTTTGTTTCTTACACAATGTTGTTCTGCAGCTGCTGCAGCACATTTCCCCAAAAGGACAGTAAAGTATATTTGATTTGATTTGATGTGAATCAGGAACGTGAGCCTCAAACTGGTTGAATTGGTCAATGTGGTGTGTAGTTCTTTCTGTGGTTGACACAACTAGTAAAGCACAACATATAAATGACCTCTATTTACCATTTAATAAACACACAGTCTTTTGCCTGTCGTTACCCTGAAGCCTGGAACTTAAAACACAGAGCTTGAAACAGACTGGTCCGTGTGATGTCGTTTAAAAAGACGTCCCAAGAGACGAGAGACACTCGCCTGAGACACGGGGCCCTGCAGGGACAAACTGCTCCTCTAGAGGTCAGTAGTGCAGCTTCAGACCCTGTTGGAGGTTGTAATCAAAATCTTTGCTCGTCTCAAAATGTTATGACTGAACGTTGGAAACAAAAAGAGCTTTTATTTAACCAAGACGTCCAGCGGCGAGAAACACTCTCCCTTCCCATTCGGTCCCGTGTATTGTACAGAAAACCACTTGAAAACCCGCGTTGACAGTTTGAAATAACAAGTCGTGTAACTGAAGAGACTTTTTCCACGACACAGGGAAACACAGTTTACGTCTGCAGCTCGTAAACAACCACGTCGGCTTCTCCACCCCCGAGTTGTTTACGTGCTCCTCGTCCACCGGCTCCTCGCCCTCCTCCTCAGCGCTTGGAGTGGGTGTTGTATGAAGAGGCCTATTTAAAAAGGACCTGAGGGAGCGCCGCCTCTCCCCAACAGCTGCCCAGCTGTTCCACCTTGTTGACCACCCCCACCCGCCAGCCTCCCAGCAGCCCATGACCAACGCAACCACTCAGCGGGGCCTTGACATCACAGCCGAACGAGGACGCCAGCAGCTACTGTGCAGCTGTAATGAAAGGAGGGTTCTCAGGGCGAGGACAGGGTCAGTTTTCAATCCGTCTGATGTTGAATCTGAATCTGATGCAACGAACATCAGTCAGCAGATAAGAACACATCTCCGATCAGAAAGATTAACACAGATTCAACAGCGACGTGTCTCGTCCTGCGAACACTGTGTCGCTCCTGCCTCACCCTGGAGATCCAGCGCCCCCTCACCCACCCTCGTCTTCCTCAGGCAGGAGCAGCAGATGAAAGCGAGAGCGAGCATGAAAGGCAACGTCTTGGCAGTGGAGATGACCTCCGGGCTTTACTCCTCTCGTTTCTTCTATCTGCAGCCTCCTCCCACCTTTTCACCTGCTAAAACCCTCCACTTCCCCCCCCCACTGCCCATCCCCCACACCACAGACCCTCTCCTGTCCGTGGGTGGGATCGAGGAGTTCGGAGACAAGGGCGATTAAGAGTCCATCATCCCATTATTTCCTGTTTTCACACCGGAGGGAGAATCTTAAAACGCAGCCATTAGTTGATTATGTTTCCTCAGTTGTTGTTAATCACGGGGGGGTTGTGTTAAGTGTTAGAGTCATTATGTTGGTCTTATTTCAGCTTTTATCCTTCAGGTTTCGGGGGGAAAGAGATGAGTCTGCAGAGTCAGCAGAAACTCACGGTTTGCAGCTGTGAACGTTATCAAAAGGTCACTTATGGAAAACTGTGTCGTAGATATGAGATGAAACTGAGACACGTTTCATTTACGTGCTTAAACTCTTTCCAGTGCACTGAGGCCTGTTGTTCATCATCTTAGAGGGAAATATAATTTATGCACCAGTATTTTTACACTGAATTATTTCACCAGGATAATTCAGAGTACTTTTTTTTTTTTGCATAGCATTTTATACCCATATTCATTTTGTATATGCTCCCATTTGTTAATGTGGGTTATCAAGATTATCGTCTTGGTTAACACTGATCTGGTGACACAGGACGTGAACCCATGATTCAAAGTTCTGCACTTTGAATGACACCATACCTACGACTAACGAAGAAATCTAAATGTTTCACAGAAATAAAACTGAATTGCAACAGAGAGAAATGTAAATCAGGTTTCATACACAGTCGCGTCGCAGCTTTGTTTCAGAGGTGAAGTTCGGGTTTATTGCTCCTGTGAGATGTTTCTATCTGAGAGCAGCAGATGCCTTCACAAGAAAAATTATTATTAAAAAAGGGGCAAAAAAAAACTCAACTCAAAATCCTTACCCACAAAACATCTGTCAGACCTGCTGGTTGCTAGGCAACAGCTCCCCTCGTCTCTCCGTCACTGCGCTTCTGTTTTTTAAAAATTTTTTTCTCGTCCCTGATAAAACGTACAGTACCTGGCGTTCTGCTTAGCGAAGAGGTTTCATTACCTCGGGGACGGTTATCACTTCACCGTTAGCCACTGTGGCGTGGACAGGTTTAACGCCCGGGCTAATTAGGTTTGTGTCCAAAGAGCTTCTTCTACCCCCCCGCCCTCCCTCTGCCCTCCCTTAGATGAACAGCGAGGCGCTAACAGCCGTGAGAAATCAGCCATGGAATTATTCAAAAAGCAATTCAGCCTAAACAGTAGGGGAGATATGGAGCGGGCCTTTCACCCGAACAGGCAGCAACTGAAAAACAGCCCCGGAATCTCTCTTCATTTCAACCCAGCAGTGATTAAACGTCGGGAGAAACAAGCTCGAGCTCCACGGCTGCACATATTTCACATTTAACAAGCCGTCGTAGGGAGATACAGGAAAACACGCTGCATGGGAAACAGGTTCAGACCAAACTCAAGTCCTATTTTTACTGGTTTTCATTTAAAGTGAAAACATCTTAAAAAGGCCAAACATGGTTTTCCTTGATTTCTCTGATAATATAATTAATGGATCTTGATGAATAAAAAAGAAAATCTGTCTTGTTTAGGGGAGAGTGTGAAATTTGGCGCGGATCCAAACTAAAATCTGGATCTAGTGAATATAAATGTGGTTTCAAAAGGGGACTGTTGGCACCCGACTGAGTCACATCCCTTTTTCATTCATTTGTTTTATTTATGCCTCGTTGATGTGGTTTCTTTTTCTCTTTGTCTGGGACACGACACGACACATAAGACTGGCAGGTGATACTTGCATTATTTTCTAGTTTCAGTCTGTGTAAATGGCCCAGTTCCTGTGTCCTGTGATAGTTTGTGGAAACAGCGGACAGAAACCACTTTGACTTCAAATCGATGAGGTCAAACAGGGGGGGAACAGTCGGAGCAACACGAGGCAGTGGACAGGAGAGCTGACGATGTGACGGGAGCTCGAGAGCAGAGCTGCGTTTATGTCTTCAGCCCGATGAGCCAACGAGCAACAGCTGAGCAGGCGTCAAGGACCAGCTGACGAGAGGCAGATGTGCAGGAGCAGGAAAAACGACCAAACACCAACAATCGGCTTTTTATACACTGTGCACATCTGCCTTTTTAAAACTGACACTTTCCCTTGTTTTTGACCTGTGACTCAAAGCTGAGGATTATTTCATAAAATGTGTCTCATCCAGTTTGTTCAGTGTCATAAATGTGACCAAAAAAAGTTTAACATTGTAAAAGTTTAATATGGTACAAGGTCTGATTCAGAGGAATTGAAGTGAATTGTGAGCAGAATCAGGAAAACGTGCAGGAATCGACACAGAAACTATACGAGAGCTTTAAATGGAACCAGCCCAGTGAGCGTGTTGTGAGTCATTGTAATTACACTGCAGATGTTAACAATCCACATCTGAACATCTGCTACTGTTATCGAGCTGCAGCTGCAAAAGTTAAAAGCACAATGAAGACGTTTCTCACTAAATATGCTTCAATGCTGCTCATTTGATTCATCAAATACGTTTCAGGGAACAGTTTCTGCGGCCTCGGGTTTTTTTTTCCAAGTGCGACATTAAAGACTATGTCTGGAGTTGTTGAAGCTGTTTTCAGACGTGTGTGAAAGGGAACATTTTTATTGACAGTGCTGTTTGTGCACGTTTAAGCACAGAACCCACTGTAACTGTAACAGAGTTTGAATCACAGCCAGAAGCTTCCAGTGATTTTCAGGGATGTTTTCGAATCATCATCGAACACGTCCTGTATCTTGTACCTGCCTCTGTGCTGGTTACAAAGCGCTGTGTCTTGCCGGGAGTCTGCAAACTGCAGATTGACTCAATTTGCAGTTTGTGTTTCCGGAAATGAAACCTCATCCCTGCTGGGTCCGAGCCACGTCTCCCAGAAATCTCTCCTCCTGACTAATACACTCATGCATCCATAGCCTGGTAACTCGCTCTCGTCTGCCAGCGTCTGTAATCCTGGCTGCGTGATTTGAAATATTATTGTTCGTACAGTCAGGGAATCCTAGCATTTAAAATATACTCGAAATATCTTCTTCCCAGACCAGAAAAAAGAAATCGCCGAGGGAAACACACTTTGTTGCAGAAACTCGTGATGCAACAGAGAAAAAACAGCCTCTTAACATTTGTTGTCGACTCTTCAACCAGGAACATTATTTGTTCAAACGTTTTGCACATCGTCCCCATCAGTTAAGCGACATGTTGAGCTTCCAGATGTGGACGTGATGACGCCCCCGCTCAGATGAAAGGTGCAGCAGGTGGTGGATGTTTGTTGATACAGGAGAGGAGACGTCAGGACGCAGGCTCCAGATGTGGTAATTGTTCACAGTCGAAAAGAGAAAAAAGAAGCAGAAAAAGCAACGAGAGGAAAAAACGAGGACGGTGATGAGAGAGCGGAGGAAGAGAAGAAACCTCTGGGTGCTCAGTGGGGGTCAAGAGAGAAAATTACACTTGGCAGTGTGTGTGTGTGTGTGTGTGTGTGTGTGTGTGTGTGTGTGCATCATTGTTACGGGTCGACACTGAATCCCTCCAACCCTCCAACCTCTCTCTTCATCTTTGTTCCCATTGCTTCCTTTTCTTCTTCTCATCTTCTTTCCCTCCGTCTGCTTTCATCTCCCACTTGTCTTCAGGCTATTTACCTCTTTTCCTCCCACTTCACTGTCACCTCTGCCTTTCTTGTCCTCTTTCTGCTGGTCTCTCTCTCTTCTCTTTTCCTCACACTCACCCTCTGGTTGAAGGGGGGGGGGGGTTCGTCTACCTGTTTGGACCAGAAGTGAAATATTTCATCTTCTGTAGAATGGATTGACTCAGAGTTTTATACAGATATTCATTTCTTTGCAGACGATGTTTGTTGATGACTTTGCTGATCCTGAATATTCCTGATATTCCTCTACTCTTCACTGTCCTCCTCCTATTTTCAGTCTGTTTCTTTCTTTCTTTCGCCACCATATCTCCTCAACTTGTTTTCGAATCCTGGAACTTTGCTCCCTCCGTTTGTCTTCTCGTCTCCTCCCTTCTCTTTGACCTCCTCGTCCTTTTCCTCTTCTCCATCTCCATTCCTCTTTTGTCCTTGTGACATCGCTCTCCTCGTCCTTCCTCCTACTCTGTTTCCGTGCTCCCTCTTCTCTTCCTCTCTCTTCTTCTTCACTGGTCATTTCTCTGTCCTCCAGGAAGTGCCTTGTCAATGGCGACCATTGAGCGTCCCCGGCTCTGGCCCAGTTGGGCGTCTCCGGCTGTGTCCACAGTTGTCGTGGAGAGGGACACAAGCCGCCAGAGCTGGTCGTCCTCCCACCGCGCTTCTTTGACCCGGCCCGGCCCCGACCTGCTGGGCAGCCGGCTTCCAGCCCGAACGAGCCAGCGGTGGTGCTGCTGGTGCAGGATGTGTGTGTGTGTGTGTGTGTGTGTGTGTGTGTGTGTGTGTGTGTGTGTGTGTGTGTGTGTGTGTGTGTGTGTGTGTGTGTGTGCTGGTTAGTTGGCTGAACACAGTGTCACAGCACAATAAACCCTCTGGCTGCGACGGAGCATCAGTCACTGGCTGACGGGAGGAAGCAACAAGATCTCAGTGATTTTGCCTCGGTACAGAATCATGTGTTTTACAACGTGTCGTTTCCTCTGACTCTGCAAAAAGATGACAAAACTTTTCATGTTCATATTTAACTTTTTCTCCCCTGATTCCTCAAATCAAGGTTTCTGCTGATTCGGTAAGAAATGTGTTTTCTGAACTGTACATAACTCTGTGGATTATTTTTGCTTTAAAGGTCCATTTATGTAAGATTTATGTGAAAGGATCTTTTGGCAGAAATTGAATATAAAATAATGTGTATTATCTGAATTGTACGAATTGTCTTGTCTACCCTAGAATGAGCCCTTTATATTTAAATACTTATATTTACATCAGAAGTATGTGGCAGTTATTGTGTCCTACTTTTGATCAAGGATAAAATCTAAGTAATACACTATAAAGATTAAGTATGAATACTTTAAACAACAGTTTGTGTTTGTCCCTCTCTCGTTTCAACGTGACGATGCCAGATCCTGCAGACCTGCGAGCGCAGCTCCCCTCAACACCTCCGGGATCAAACGGGCGACTGTGCACCAGATCTTATCCGACTCGTGACGTCACGTCGTGTTTGCACAACACGGACGCAACTGCACTTCAATCTCCGTCGTCTTTGTTCGAATCCGGAGCCCAGAGACAGAGCAGAGAAACACTCACCACAGTCCCACTACATTCTGACTGTAATGTGCCATAATTACACAGTGGATGTATGTATTGTGCTTGATTGCCGCAGCCCTCAGTGACCCTGAGCAGCATAAACAGACGGATGGATCTACTGTATAATTACAGCGTAATGAGTTGCAGCCCGTCTCCGAGAGAAAATAAAAGCCAGAAATATGAGATTTATGTGATTTTATGTTGCTCCGCTTTAAAATGCTCCAGGAAAACAGAGTCTATGTGTAAAAGTGCATCCAGCACAGAAGTTACACCACGTAGAAACTATGCTGTGAGCCACAGCCGAGGCAGAGATGTCTGTGATTCTGCTTGGCTCTCCTTCGGTGTGATGTAGGAAAACACGGTGCAGCAGCGCGGGTGCATGTGATACTGTAATTATGGGATGTACATACTTGTAATTATACAATAAAACCACAGGCCGTGGTTTCTTTCAACAAGAGGCTGCTGTTGAGGGAGACAACGGGGAAAGTCTGAGACTTCGGTGTCTTTACGTTGCTCTTTTTTTTGTTACCGTGCAGCTACGAAGGGAAGAGAGAACTGAGAAGAGTTAAAGGAAACATAGAATTTACAATAAGAGCTTTACTGGAAAGTTACAGACCATATTTAGGTCAGGCAATAAAACCGGAGTTGCAGCCTTTGTTGTAAAGACACAAAGAAAAGCCAGTGATTTTTCCGCTTTTATCTTTGCTCTACTTTAACATCATGTAAAGGAAACACACTGTAAATGTATATGCATGGATGTGAGCTTATAATAACTATGTTTATATATACACTCTATATAATTACACACTACGGCAGCGGTTGTTTAAAAAAAAAGACGCAGAACATATCTGTGCTTTTATTTTGCTCCGCTTTAAAATGGAAAAACCGAGTAAATCGATGAGAGCGTGTAAGAGGACACAGTGTTTACACCACACTGGGATCAGAGTGGACCTCAGCTGCACAGCATCTTTACATCGGAGCTCAATGAGTCAAAAACAACCATTTCTCTGCTTTTGCTTTGTCCTGATCTCAGACGACGTCGGCCAAACAAAAGTGACAGAAAAGTGTCAAACACACGAGAGGGTACAGAACTCGGGTTTGAACTGTGGACGAGCGGAGACACTGAGACGATCCCTTCGTTGGTTCTGTTAGTGGAGAGAATTCAGTGTAATCACTAGAAAACACTGAGCTACAGACAATCTGCGGCTCTTTGAATTATGTAAAAGCAACATCACAGAGAACAGCCGAAACCTGCTGGAGACTTTCTTCTGCTCGTCTTTGACAGAGGATCATTCAGGAAAACAATAAAAACACAAACAAGGGGAAACATTCCCCAAAATACCTTTTAATCACAGGAAGACTGAAGCTCTTTGACAACATGAAACGACCACAGAGGAACCTGCCGCCTGACCGGGGTTAGGACGTTTAGAAAATGGGCCATAAACACTTCTTTGTATGTTGTTGTCTTAACAATAGATGAGAGGATGAAGTCATGTGGATCGCCCCCTGCTGGCTGGCTGCAGTATACATCATGAACCCAGCCTCCTCCATGTTAGTGGATAGTACATGGACTAAAATGTCAAATAAATTTTTCTTAAAAGATGTTTTCTGTCATTTTCGGTAGTTTTTACGATCGTTCAGGTTTCTGGTAGGTTTGGCTTTGATTGGTTATTTGATGCTATAATAAAGGGGTGGAATGTCATGATTGACAGCTGTGACCGACTCGTGATTGGTCGAGCATGTGGTGGAGGCGGGAGCAAGATGGCGCCGTTGATATCCGGGATGTTTTGGATTCATTTCTGGATAGTGGGAGGAAGAGGAGATGCTCTTCATCTTTTTTTACAGTCTATAATCTAAAAATTTGTGTTATACAGAGTCTTATCCATCCTGAAATGTAGACAACCTATTTACAGTTGGAGTAATATCATAACTTAGATATTCAGTCAGTGTGTGTGAGTCTGAATATAAGACAGACACAGTTTGATCAGGCTGTTTTCACGTTTTACACAAAAAATTATTAAATTTAAAGCACCACACGGATCCTGTCTGACATTAGTATTTGTTTCTGAACTAAATTTTATATTTTCATTGTGTGTTAATGTTATTTCCCATATCTCTCTCGGCTGAAACTTTAGACTTCACCTCAGCAAACACGTCATGTAATGTACCGTCACATGTAAAATGTATAAGGCCCTATTGCATCATGTTAATACTTTAAAAGCACCGCGCCGTGATGCACTACAGAGTGTTCCTCCATCATTTTAATTGAACTCCCCTGACAGTGCCGGCGGTGCTTTCTACCGCCGCACCTCCATATTGATCGCGGAGAACAATGGCGAGCTAAAGGGCCTTTGTAGTGCGGCCTCTGACGAAGGGCCCGGTGCCGTCTGGAGACAGACAGAGATGCGGGGCTGCCGGACTCACCTGCCACTGCGCACCGAGCAGCGTTTAATCTCCTGCACGGCTCATCCATCACACGCTGACAGCTCAGGAGACAGCGGCCATGTTTACATGCACGGCGTTCACTCCCTAACCTGGTTACTCCAGCGTTATCGTTTTATTTTGGTCTCTGGCACAAACAACAGACCATTTCATTACAGAAAAAACACTTGAAAAGTATGTGTCTTTATCGCTGATAGGCCAACAGCTTCAAATGTAAAACATCTAAATGCCGAGGAACATTTTCTAGGTCACGTTTCATCGACGTGCACAGAAGCGGCTTTGATCAATGCATGTAAATGTCATAACTGTGAATAACCTTGCTAAGCTCATAATTTAATTATGGGTCATATTTGGACGTCAATAAAACAGCATGGCGAGCGAGCCGTGCCCACGTTCACCGGCTGCAGTGGGAGTTCTCATTTATTTCCCCTGGAGGCGATTAGAGGAAGCCTCGGTCGCTGCGGGAGCTCGCAGCCGAACCCTTTCATATCTTTCAGGGAGGAAAATTCTATTAACTTCTTTTGACAAGAGGGAAACTCAATCCCACAGAATCAAAGGTTCAGGTAAAGGTCTGGTGGCTTCACCTGAATAAAGCTTTAAGTACGACCAATAGCTCGGCGGCTCGGCTCTGTACATGCGTTTCTTTTCCTGCTGTACAGGCTGATACGCTGTATTTTGTGTTGTACTGTACTTGAACTACTGGTTCTATTCTGCTTTTTGTGGTTCCAGATATGTATTTTGATCCTGATTGGCCACTTTCAAAATAGCAGCAGTTGTACCCTGATGCAATTTGCACTTCATTCCCCCTGAAAGCAGAGAAACTCATGTTTTAATGATTTGCCTGCTGCACAGAGGTGGCTTCATGTCCCCCGCTCCACGCTGACCTCTGATTCAGGGACACACGCGACGGGAACATGTTTCAGAGAGCGGCATCACACCCGAGTTTATTGTAAAATGAAGGTTTATCAATTTTATATTAAATCCCTGGATGAGCAGATTGGCCGATGAGGAGTTCTCCGCGGTAGAATACAAACATCACGTCCTCATCGTCCTCTGGTCGCTCCTGAGCAGACTGGCTCCATATAGTTTGGCTTCGTGGGAAGTGGGAGGAAGTAAAGACGTCTCGTCCATTTTTATTAACTTGACTATTTTTCCTTGAGCTTCTGTGTGACTGAACCGTTACGTTTTCTATTTTTTCTATGTGTTGTTATGTTAATGTGAAAGAACAGTGAACAGAAAGAATCGTTACATTGTTTTAAACGTTGTAATGTGTGTTTACCGCTCAGCTTCTCATTCTGCTCTACATTCAAACACCTGATCTCCTGAATATGCATGAAAAACTTTGCCCTGATCAGTCAAAGCTTGTGCTTCACGCGAGTGTGTGATTGAAGAACTCAAAATTACAGTTTTCAAAGTCAACCACTTAACGCACAGATACAAAGAGCCGACTTACAAACATGCAAAAGCAGCATGAACTGGCCGCGCTGTTGAAAAATGCATGAGCGGTTCTTATATTTTGCAGCATATAGAGCGTTTCATCATGCTTACAGTATACGAGCTGATGGCAGCATTGTGTGTGTGTGTGTGTGTGTGTGTGTGGGGGTGGGGGTGATGTTTTCATTCCTTTCTGTCTTCTTCAGCAGGAGAGCTCAGAAAGCTGCTGCCTGATTTGGCTGAATTTTAACAATAGAGGGTCAAAGAATCACAATTAGGTTTAATTTAGCGTCGATGAACAAGATTCTCACTGGAAGTAAAAATAGTATAAATAGCAAAAATAAGCAGTTTTTTTAGACATGGACTCCAGAAAAGAGACGAGCTGCAGGAGGCAGGACATGACGTATAAATAAAAATACATCCACACCGGCCCTCGTCACCAAAAGCTCTGGAATCTCCTCGTCTTTCCAAGTTGACGTCTTCGTCTCAAGTTGGCCGTCTCCGTCCACGCGTTAGAAACCTCATCAACACGCCCACTCGCTCGCTTTCAGTCGTAATAATGTGCAAGTCAGTTAAATCTTGACATATTAACGTAACCACGTAATTTCAATTCACTACATTCAGAATTAACTTCTGCATTTTTATTTCAAAATGTTTCTTCTAGAATTTCCTCTCTGCTCAGCACCTGCATCCTGAGAAAAGGACAAACGATGAAAAAAGCCTAAAATCCAGTTTGTGCCTTTTAACTTGATGTCGTACATTTTTCCCTCGTGACGATCAACAACGCAGAGTCATTTAACCTGTGATGTCATTGTGCGTCAGCCTCTGTGGAAATATCCTCAGTCGCCGTCTGCAGCAGCCGTCAACTTCCTGTTGGCACCTTCTGTCCAACGCGCTCCACCTGGCCCCGAGTACAAGGTCTCTGTCGGTGGCAGCTCAGTCACAGTCACACTTCAAATTCCACATCTAATAATAGACTAATAAATAAAGCAGTAGGACGCGTGTCTGAGCTTTCCTGAGTTTCTCTGTGTTGCCATGTGACATCAAAGCTCAGCTAACGTGAAATGCGAGGGTGAGAAAAAGACGCACTGCTGTTAACGTTGTCACCGTCAGACGTCTGGTGAGAGGGAGATTAGTGCAGAGGGTGAACCTGCAGCTTAAGGTTATAAAAATAAAAGAGTCCCACTCGAGAGAGAGAGAGAGAGAGAGAGAGATGGCGTTCTTTGCCGTTCACCTTGAACGTGAGATGGAAGACGGTTCTCGCATGTGGAACCATTTTGCCCCCGGACCCTTAATGACTCCTAATTTCATGGCAAATAAACCAAACAACGATGCCTTTGAGTCTCACTCCGTTTGTGAAGCAGAAAAACAGCCAAGACAGAATTCACATTCTCTTCCAGTTAAAGTGCAGATTAAATGTTCCTTCCTTATCTGCCCGGCGACCTGTGACTGCACTCCACCGTTTTGTTTTCCAGGTTTTACAGCCAGGTCTGAGGTCGGTTGCTCAGAGTTACATCACAGATTTAACTCTTTAACTTTACCATTAACACTAATTCTAATGGTTTAAATGAGCCTCGGTACAAACCAGCTCTCTGTTGGTGAACTTCAACATAAGTAAGTTGGGCTCACTAGCTTTCCCCTTTCCAGGCTTTATGCTAAGCTACAGAGTGTTATCAACGACTTGAGAAGAAAGAAAACAAGAGGAGTTTTTAATTGAAATATTTACTTTTATTTATATTTTGGAGTTTAAAAAAAGTTAAATTACATTTGTTAATGTTATTTGTTCCCCTGGAAACATGGCCAACGTAGAAAACAACTAAGATAAATTACAGCTTTTATCTACAGCACATACTGTACTTTTTAAATATGTATGTAAATATCTGATCATACATTCGATGGTGAGCTCCCTCTGTCCTGTTCTGTATCTGTCAGAGTTAGTCTTGTATTGAAGTAACGACCATCAGCACACCCGGCCCTCCTCTCCCTGCAATCATCCCGCTGACTGCTATTGAACATTGTGATACCATGACCCACACAGACATTTTTCCCTTATGATCGCACATCATGGGCGGACATGTCAAAACAGCTCAGAGACGACTCTCAACAACCAGGGCCTTCCCGTCACCCTCTAATCCAGCAATTAGAGAAAAGGCCAGAGAGATGGAACAGATGTTCCATAAATGGGGATGGCAGAGGGAGTCCTGGCCACTGATGGTATTCCTAATCTGTCCAAGAAGGACGGCCGAGGAGAGAGGGAGCAGCCACCCCGCTGCAGCTCAGACTGAGGTCACACGATGCTCCGCTAATAATTCAGAAAGCTTGTTTTCAGTAACATCTGTTGCCAGAGGAGTGGGTTTAACTACTTAATAGGTCAGTGTGCTTCAAACGCAGAGCTGAACACAGACCACCGTCTGAATCCCCACCCCTTCACATAGTTCTGATGTGGGGGGGGGGAACAAACAATCCAACAAACATCAGCGGCTGGCACGTTGGTATGTGGGGGTCTGTCGCTCTTAAGTTTAATTGTGTGAACGAACGCATCTTCGAGGACATCGTGTTCCACATGCAAGAGATTATCACTCGTCCCTCCGTAGGACGTTCACCTGTGATTGTTGCTGTGTGAACCAGATATTAGTCTCATCCCTTTGTTTCACGCACATCCCGCCTGACTGGGTACGAACAGTGAGACCAGAGATCTGAGAGCGAAACTAACAGACGGACGGTTTTCTAGCTGCTCAGGAGCAGTTAGAGACGATCTGCTGAACGTAGTGTAACATCCAGCAGCTGAAGGCTGGTGGAGACCAAAGCAGAGCTCAAAAGGAGAGAGCTAAGATCTAAGTGTCTTGCCCAAGGACACTTCAGCACACAAACTAGAGGAGCCAGGGATTGAACCAGCAACCTTCTGCCTAGTGGACGACCCACTCTTCATCGCATCCATGAATATAACATAGATTATGCTAATTTAGATGTTGTTTTGGCATCTTCCTTCCTCCTAGTGGTTAAAATCATCAACTTTAAATACTATTGACAGAACAGTCTTACTCACTAATCACATTCAGTCTTAATTAACATTTAGATCATTTTAATCAACTTTACTTGAACTGTTGTATGTTAATTCTTCATCTAATATTCTTATATTCCAGAATTACGTCACTATTGATGACTCCTGGCATCTTGACAGTTCTTAAGGATTCTTAGCGTGAAAATGATATTATTTATATTATATAAATTGTTTATCGTCACTGCTGACACACAGTAAAAAGCTTATTGACCCATTAAATCCTCGATCACCTGTTTTTCCAAGAACAGTTTTGTTGGATCTGGGTTCGAACCAGTTAAAGAGCTTGTCTGCTCAGCATCGTTCCAGATGGTGTGAAACTGAGTTTTACAGTCAGAGCTACGTCCAAACTCGGTGTTGTGAAGTTGAGTCCAGCAGTTTGACGGTGCGCTGTGTTTGGCTGCAGACTCACAGAGTTTTATGTGATACTTCTGCTGTCCAGAGATACAAATACTACAAAAATCAGTTAGAGCAGTCAGTACGTTATTGTGAAGATGGATAAGGAGGTAGAAATATCCCGGACTCTGCGACGTGTTATTGATGTGATTCTGCGAAACACATTTAAAATGTTCCTGTTGAAAACACTTCAGAATTTTAGCCCTGAAAAACCTAAACTTTCATTAGTTCTCACTTTACTTTATTCCCCCGACACCTACTCATCCATGGTTAACGGCTCCATAGAAACTAAACACAAGAAAGATACTGAGTGTTCTGTTGTAAGAGACATTTTCATCATAAATACCAACGAATTCCCCGGTTCGTCTTCTATGAATCCTCAACCTTGCACTATGAGCATGTACAGCTCATGTAGATCAAACACTTAAACCTCTTACTGAGTGTACAACCTTTACTCCCGGTTATAAACAGGACACACACACAAATACTTGTGAAGTACTCTGTGATGTCTGCCCTTGAGAGGTTGTACATAAATTAACATAATTACTACCAACAGTAAATATGTCAAGATTCTGACATATTTCTGTGAGAAATCAACGAAAATGTTGCTGGTGCTGTTTTCTTGTCTTTTGTTATTGCCTGTACATTATTTTAACTCAACATTTAACTGATTTACTCAGTTACTTCTCCTTGTGTATCCCACACATTGGGATCTGCTGTGAGTGACGCTGCTGTCAGAGCTGCCTCCACAACCCGAGCAGCAGACAGACCCTCGTTGGTCCCTGAACTATCATCGGGTCTATTCCTGCAGCTCACTGGGACCAGAGTTCTCCAAGGAGCCGGAGAGCGGATTGTTTTACACACACCTGCTCCGGAGCGTCACTCGGCTCCACGCCTGTCTCAGAGGGAGCGCAGTTAATCGCTGATTTGGCACACTTACACTGACAACATACCAAGGTCCAGTTTCAGGATCTCTGGATGTGCGCACACACACACACACACACACACACACACACACACACACACACACACACACACACACACACACACACACACACACACACACACACACTGTACTCTATCTTAGTGAGGACACTCATTAACACAATACATTCCCGAGCCCTTTATCCTAAACTTAACAATCCAAACTAAATTCATAACCTAAACCTAATTCCAACACAAATATATAAGTACAAGTACACACACACACACACACACACGTATCGCTTCAGATCTACACACATAAACTCTCACACTTTAACTGAACACACACACACACACACACACACACACACACACACACACACACACACACACACACACACACAATGCACGTCTAACTGGAGACACTGAAACCCCTCCATGAGCCGAACAGTGCGACCTCTCAGCAGCCATCTTTGATTCTCCTCCATGTGTTGCCTCACCAAAATAACTTCAAACTGAGCAGAACACACACGGCTGCAGTTTCAGAGCCAGACTGAAACATGCAATTATTTTCAGTTGTCTGCAGAAAAAGAAAGGAGAAGAAAAAAGAGAGCGACGGTTTGTATGTTCTGGAACGCTTGGCGCTCTGTGGCTTTCGACTGAATGGGAAACAATTAAAGTGCTTCTTGGCAACACATGAAGCCAGACGGCGATAAAAATGGCCGAGCTTCTCAGCGCGGCGGGCGAGGCCTCTCGGCTCGGGCCCGTCTGGAATCATGAGAATCTTCTGGAGAACTTTCCTCCGGGCCTCTGGCTCAGTTTCTGCTCTCTATGTATTCAGGTTTTTCTGAGCAGCGAAATAAGAAAATACAACTTTCCTATCACCGCAAAAACAGAAAATAGGACGTGGACGAGAAAACATTGTTTTTATTTTCTGAAATCTTTGTTGGATTTTAGTTGTCAGAGCTTTCAGAGTTTATTAACATCATATTAAAGGGACTTGAGTTCTCAGGCAGCTTGTTTACTACGAGCATCTGTAACTCATCACTTCTCTCTGTCTCATACGTGGTTCACACTGTCAATCAGTATCACAGAGCGGAGGTAACGATGGACGACGTGACAGCTGCCCAGAAGTGAAGCCAAATCCCCTGGATCGCCCCCTGGTGGCTGGCTGCAGTGTAGGTCATGAACCCCGCCTCCTCCATGTTAGTGGATGGGACACATATACCAAAATAAAAAGTCAAAATATGAGTCAAATACATTTTCCCCAAGAAAGTGTTGCAGTGGAGACGATCTACCGGACCACGTCAAAAACGTTTTTGTGAGTAACATTCATTTATGCTCCCACGTTTATAAATAAAGGGCCCAGGTTGAAAAATACCTGAATTCTCTGAGGGGAATACGTGATAAACCTAAATTATATTATGAGTTTACTACATTTTTACCTCTCGGCCACAGACAGGCTCCTCTGTGTGCTGTTTTTAAAGTTTATTACTAAAAATCTATTTAGAATGAATGGTCTGTCTGTGTCATTGCTTGTGTATATCTCCCAATCTCAACTCCCCCTCTACTTTAAAAGCACCACCCATCACTTAACAGCCACTGTACAGATGATGCCCTCCTCCTCCTCCTCCTCCTCCTCCTCCTCCTCCTCTCCAGCTCCTCCTCCTCTGGGACGCTGCTGGTTGAGAGGTGGATTAAAGGTCATTTAACAACCTGAAGAGGGAGAGTGGGTCTGATGAACGACGGCCGAGGGGATGGTTCATAATGTAGAGAGGAGGAATGGAGGGGGGAAAGAGAAGGAGCACAGGGGGCAATGGGAAGGAGAGAGGAGGAGGAGGAGGAGCAGGAGGAGGACGAGGAGGAGGAGGACGAGGGAGAGGGGAGGGATGGAAAGCGTCCACCAACGTAAACACCTCTGAAACAGAAACATCCATTTAGCAGCGAAAACAAGCCCCCCTCACAAGACCTCCGTGAATGGGCCACTTCAGCCGAGCGAGGAAGTTCCAACGAGGGGCAGGATGTTCCCCTCAGGACGCACTTGAGACCGGCTGAGGGCCAAAAGCCTGAATACATAGACCGCTCTCTCTCTCTCCCTCTGTCACTGTCCAGCTTTGCCCTCCCACCCAGGCCGAGTGGCTTCAGAAACCCCCCCCCCCTCCTCCCCTTCTTCTCCTCCGACCGGCCGTTTACTGAGCTGCAGCCAGCGAGGCGGCGAGGAGGGCGTGGAACTGTATTCAGCAAACAAAGAAGAGGGGGGGGGGGGGCAAAGTCTTTCTGTGATTAAAGAGCATTTAAGATGCGACGAGCGGCTAATTTGTTCACTGTGTGACAGAATCAACAGGAACTGGGGCAGAGATCTGCTGCCTGCGTTCTCTGCTGCAGGTTAAATGATTCAAAGTTCATGAACTAATATCTACTTTCAGTTTGCCCTCGCTGTGTCTGCGTGTTTTCAGATATAAATCAGATTTACTAGTAGTGCACACATGAATGTAATACTGGTTCTATGTATTCATACACACTTCAACAAGTAGAAACCCATTAAAGTGCTTATAACATGACCTAGAAATCAGTTGTTCCAGAAGAAGACGTCTGTCTGGGGCAACTGTGACAACAAATGTCTACTAAAAGTTATGTTTTTCACTTTTTTTCACATTGTTGCCAAATTCTTAGTAAAGATGCAGAACAGCAATTTGACCCTTTTATTGGTGAACGAAGAACTTTTAGTGGACATTACATGGACTGTCGCAGTTGCCCCATAAGATTACACTTCTTACACCTAAATATATATAAATCTTTAGCTCCAAATCTTCAATACAGCTGATGTTCATTTAGTAAATTATGATTATTTAGAGTCAAATACACGGTAAAGCACCGTATGTTTTGGGACATGTTGGAACCATGTGATTGACAGCTCGTACCGTCCAATGGCTCCTACTTCTGGCATCAAAAAACCAAGATGGCGCCGGACACAATGTCAAACTGGCGGCTTCAAAATGTCAGCTCACAAACCGGTGGGTTGATACCTGTTTGTGCCCCGAACAGGAAACTGTGTCTGTTGATGGTACGTTTACTTCCTGTGTTCAGTAACAATGTGTGTTCACCTTCCAGCAGCCGACCCCCCACTCTGCCTGAAGCTGCTGCTCAGACTCTGTGTTCGTCTTGTAACCACGTCCAGACCCGGTTAGAATTCACTTCAACCCGCTGTCAGTTTGTTTTGTGTAAACGAGTCCCGATACCGACACTGTTCAGACTGAACAAACTGAGACTCCAGGAAAAAACAAACGCTCCGACGTGTTTACTCTGCAGCTTCGTCTCATTTACACAAACGTCTACACTTCTGATTCGTTCACTGTGATTCACAAAGTCCGTTTTGGGGATTTTGTTTGGACACATTTTGTTTTTTGCCACTGGAACTGTTTGTTTTGCAAATTCATGCAGTGGGTGACAGACACGGCGTCGACAGCAAACGCTATTATGACATGTTTATTGAAAACCTTTCCAGAGAGAGAGAGAGAGAGAGAGAGAGAGAGAGAGAGAGATATGAATTACAAATAAAGAAATAATCACATAAAGCCAAATGGTTAGTTCAACCTTTCTAATTAATTTTCCTCCCTCACATTCATGTTAGAAACATGAATGTGAGGGAGGAAAATGAATTATGTGGGAGTGAAAAACATGATTTTGTCTCATGATTATTATAAAAGAGAACCTGATGTGGAATGTAATAAAATAAACTGTTGATGAAAATTGCTTCCTCTCTAAGATTCTCATCAAACAGCTCCCACTCAAATTTCACACTATAAATTAATCTGCACTAACATCGAAATGCAGGACAAAATGAAAACGGGATGAATGAGAGTCGTGTGAAAGAAAATACAAAAAATGAAATAACATTTCACCCTGAAAAGTAAAATCAACAAAAACTTGAAAGCAATTTATCTATTTTCTCGATAACTGTGGAAGCAAAGGTTTGTTTCCCAGACACCAGAGGAAGCCGAGATAACGCCGCGCTCCTCCCAGCGTCATCTTCAGTCCTCACTTTCTCTTTGTTTTTACAAAGTAGAGAATAAATGAGTCCGTCAGAGCGGAGACGACAGATGATTAAAGGCCGATGTGCGACTGTACATACAGTAAAAACTCCTCCATGACATTTATTCATTCAATAGCAAAGAAAACACGTTCACAGGAAAAAAGGAGCTGTTGTTTTTAAACATCTAAGATCGAGAGAAATCTATTTGAGATAAACTGGTCCGACATGTTGATATTCTGCATCGGAGCTAATGAAGCTTTTCTGATACAAACACAAAGTTTTCCACTGCCTCTGAAACTTAATTAAGACCAACGTGGGAAATTAAACCTCAGGGTTTGTTTTATTGTTTGTTTGCTCAACATTTTCTGCAATAAAACTTGTATTATTGCTTTTCAATGAAACACATTTATTTTGGTGACTTGTTGAAATACCTCAAATTTCGGGGTCTGAAGTTTGGAGGGCGCCCGGACCAAACTCGGCAAATTGAAGAAACTGAAAAAAGATTCCTGGTTCCGTCTGTTTATCCGGATCCGCTCCAAAATGTAATAGTTTCTTCTTCGGGTCATACCCCACCCCTACACAAAATTGTGTGGAAATTGAGTCAGTAGTTTTTGTGTAATCCTGCTCACAAACAAACACACAAACCCAGATGAAAACGTACCTCTTTGGAGAAGGTTAAGCGCTAACATTAGCAAGCTAGGCTAATTAGCTTCCACTTTGAAAAGTAGTGAGTTAAACAAACAAAACAGAAAAGCAAAATAGATCCTCTAAAAAAGGTTTTAATGCTGAAAATAGAGACGGTAAATGTGACGTGAACTTGTTTAAAAACGGAAAAAATCTGGGACATTTTAAAAAGTTACATCGCTAAATTAGCTTTAGCAGTTTTTGTGAAGTGTTGCTTTGACACTGAAGAGCGAAGGTGTATTTTTATGATTTATGAGCAGATGTATCACGATGGACGTCAGGAATAATGATATTCTCAAAGAACGTCAGTAAAACTAAATTTAAAAGGATAAGAGAATTCCAGCATTTTGCATCATGCAGTTACTCTTCAGTTTAGTCATCAAGCGAATGTTAGAAACAGAGGTCGTTCGTTCCAGAGTTAAAAGCTCGACAAGGACACAGACAAAACAAAGACCAGGGAGGGCGTCCAAATAAGAGGGGGGGGGCATCAGTATAAAAGAACTACTCTGCATCATAATCATCTTCTGGCTCTTTAATGAAAAACAACACTGAAAAGCAGATAGCTATGAATAAAAATACTCTCACCATAGGGAAAGCTTTTACCCAGCATGGACGAATAAATAAAACAGAACACGTTTCATTAGATCCATCCAACCTTTACACAAGTGCCGTTGTTCACTCGACAAAAAACAAAACAAAGAATGAAACAAAAACCAGGGACATAATTAACACAACCTGCTTTTAGTGAGAACTACTTAAAAAAAAAATATGGGTTCTTTTTTTTTTTTTTAATTATACATTCAAAACATGATGAAAGTGAATCAATCAATCTCCTTTTTGTTTGCTCAATTATTCCAGGCACTTCATAGATTCGGGGCCAAAACTACTGAAAACAGAAAAAAACATGAAGTTTGTGCAACCGTTCACTTTACAGGGGCCTTGTTTAGAGTGTAAATACATGACAAGTACACAATCTGGTGCTGAAAAACAAAAAAATCCCATTGTGTTAACAGTAATAGATACATAGAATTCATATAAGTACTTCAAATACTGAGGGGGGGCATTAAGTATTGTATTTACACTGGAAAAAGGCCGTTGCACAGTGAAGCGTTTGCACCGTTTCCATTTAGCAGCGAGTGAATCGTGTGTGAACCCTTCGATACGTCGCTTTCCCGTTCCAGACTTTGCTAAACACAGACTCTGTAAACATTTCAACCCTCGTGCTTTTTTTGGGGGTCAGCTGGAGAGACGACTGCATATAGAAACAAAAGGGGGGTAGATATCCATTTGGCCATCCCATGATCCTTCCCTGCACCATGTGACCTCCGCCCGCCTACATTCGACGGTGCAGTAATTTGGTTCAGGGATCCGGAGAATAAACGATTAAACAGACTTTTAAGACTAATTTGGCACTTTTCTCCTTAAACAAGCTGATATATATATATCTATATATATATATGTCTATATATTTTCTTTTTGCTGTGCAG
This sequence comes from Hippoglossus stenolepis, assembly GCF_022539355.2. Classification (NCBI taxonomy): domain Eukaryota; kingdom Metazoa; phylum Chordata; class Actinopteri; order Pleuronectiformes; family Pleuronectidae; genus Hippoglossus; species Hippoglossus stenolepis. The sequence goes on from NC_061492.1 coordinate 2,714,316, forward strand.
CTGACGGGTCACACAGCGTGCCTTCATTTCAGTATTAATACTAAAGAGCAGCGATAACATCTCAAGCGTCTGGGCAGGTTTTTTGTTTTTAGTAACACTCAAGCACATAAGGACATAACAGCTTCTGCCGTCAAGCTGATGCTTTTAACCGTGAGTGTGCACGAGAACCGACCGTGTGAACTTTACTGCGACTACAAACGAGCGTGAAGCCTCCAGAAAAACCTCGAGAGGAAAAAATATCGACCAGACAGTAAAAAATACAGAATTTATCCTGTTTGTCATTTGGCGAATTTGATTTATTCTTGTTTCTAAGTCTAAAAATGTCAGATTTTCATGTGAATCCTCTTTTTTTGCCGTATTCTAAATGGAATAAAAAACCCCAGAATGCATTGCTGCTAAAAACAGTACACAAATGCTATTTTCGCTGTTATTTTTTAAAAATGTATTTCCTCTAAAAATCTACCGTTGCAAAAGCCTTTGTAAAAGTTTTCGTCACAGTTTTCTGGATCCAAGAACGTTCCCTGGTAGCTGCCGAAAAGCATTCTGGGAAAAGTAGTTCATCATTTAGCATATTATTTAATGTGTCATGAAGTGTTGCAGCAACTCTTTGTTTTAATTTCCAGGATGGGAAGTGTTGCATTGTGGGATTTGGTGTTTTATCAAAAGGTACACTAGCAAACATGCTATTAACATTTTACACAAATAAAATGTTTGGAATCTGTCCATGTTTCGCACTAAGTAGTGATTAGACATCAAGTCCATCTAATAATCAATTCTGAAAAGCTTCTATTGTTCCTTGAAAACTCAGTTTCTCTGAAGGCTTCTTCTGGTTCACAGTTGTTCTTGGTCGTTGCTCAATATGTCTTTAAGTACTTCAGTTGTACTAAAGGCGTCTGTGGTAGAAAACACGAAGCGCTGCTGTTTCTTGCTCAGCAAGAGTCAATCGCTGCTTTGATATCGCAAAGGTCAACTTTAAAAAAATTAAAACAGAGTTGGAGCTCGGTGGAAACATCCAGCTCTTTTCAGCAGGAGCCTCGAGTTCACCGTCCTCCTGACGACCGAATCCCACCCGCCCTCAAAAATCATCGTCTGTCATACATTCTTATCTTTAAAAACTGTAAACAAACCAAAAAAGAAAACAACCAAATAAAAGATGGATCAAAAACTAGAGGAGTCTGCCAGTTGTGAAAATAACGTCGCAGTTTTGTTGTAAAATAAGTTACAAAAAAGAAAAAGAAATAAAAATCTTTTGCGTACAGTACTAAAATCCCTAAGCTAGACCTTTCGTACTTAAGAACCACATGTTAAGTCTATAAATATCTTTACAAATATACACGTTAATTATTCAAATAAACCTTTTCTGTATCACTTTAAATGATTAAATGTTTTACACGGTCATGACAGTGTCTTCTAGATTGCAATGCTTCCATCCTAAAACAATATCTTAAAAAAAATGTTATTTTTTTGTCTTTTAAGTACACGGCTGTGAACAGCAATATGATACATATTTGCATTTATATATTTACAATAAATCATTTTCTAGATACATTAAAAAAAAAACTCTGAACTTATTACTGAATGGCCCTGAAAGTTCGCCTCACATTCGATGAGGGATTTGTTCCATGATTATCACAAAACTGTGTGGTTGTTTTTCTCCGAATGCTAAAATGTGACATGAGAAGACGCCTGTTTCCGCTCAGCTGATCCCTTCTGCTGCCGATCACCTCGTGGGAACGCTCACGCAACTTGTTGAGGATCTCCGGGAAGAACGAGTTCCATCTTTTGCTGGTTTCAGATTTTCTTGCAGATCGCTAAATTTCATCGCGAGCTCCGCGCAGACGAGTGGAAAAACAAAATCTTGAGGTCCTCGCCCACCGGATCGCCGACTTCCCTTCATTCCTTCCTCTTACATCCTTTTTTTCGTGTTTTGTCCGAGTAGGCACGGAATGGTTTCACCCCACAGATTGTCCGTAACAAAAGACTGGCCTGAGTACAAAAATATAATTTCATTTGTGAAAAGAAGAACACAAACAAGGTTCAACGGCAAAACATAATCCTTCAATGTTTAAAGAGTCACTCGGGGAGGAGGAGGAGGAGGAGGAGGAGGAAGAGCAGGAGGATTCGAAAAGCTGAAGCACTGTGGAAGTATTGCATGCCGAGTTTTTCATTTCCATATCTTGAGGAGCTGGAGTCAGTGGGAGGTGATTATTAGTCACAAACTGCGAGCGGAGGTCAACGTCCACCCTCCGCTCCCAGCTCGGCTCTTATGTCCTGATCACGCCGTTACTGGGAAGCTGTTTGGGGAGACAGGGCTCGTCAGGCAGCGGGTCGTGGGCGAACACCGAGTCGTCCCCTGAGGAGCAGGTGCTGTTGGAGTCCTGACAGGTGGGCGAGTACTGCTCGAAGGGCACCGACAGGTCCAGGTACTCCTGTCAGAGGAGAGGTCAGAGGTCAGACTGGGTGTCACTGTCATGTCCCCCTCTGCGGTCACAGGATCAGGTGAAAAACAAAATACTTTCACTGGTATTATAGCACAACATTACATCTCTGCATGTTCAAAATCCACTTTAATCTCTGTTATAATTGTATTTAAATGTCGGTTAAGTGCATTATTTGTATTTCTTTGATATTCTGAACATTGTTTTATAATAAATAGGAGATGTAGATGTTATACATGAATCTTTTGGGGATTTCCATAACTTTAAATTACCCTTTGTTTGATTTTAACTTGTAGAAATGCAGATAATTGGACAACAAATATATTATCTCACATTAAAAACACATAAAAATGTACGTTTTCAAGTTCAAATACAACTGTGCCTCTGTTTTATCTCGTTATATATATTATAAAAATGTAAAACAAATGTCTTTTGAGGGTTTATGTAACTAAATCCCTCTCTTTTGTCGTCCTATGAAACATTGAAATACTGCTCGTGACTTATCTTGATCTTGTGGGCGAGTGCACGAATGGATCCAATGAAATATAATATGCGGCGACTAGATAACTCTGCCCAGCGTCTGAAGCCGCGTTCAACTGTTTGTGGGCTCTTTCTCAGAAACCGTTTTTTTGGTTGGCGAAAACAAAGAATGTGGTCGAGGTCTAATTTATTCACTCTTGCTTCGCTCTGATCTAACGGAGGACGACGTGCCAGCTTTGTTTCAGTCCAATCAAATCTCAGATCATTGATTTCAGTCCCACTCCGACTAAACACTTTGTGACAAGGCTCGTTAGGTAAAATAAAGGCAGCTCCATTTATCAGTTAATTGATTTTACAAGCGTTCGCCTTTAGAAAAGTCTTTTCCTGCCACACGAGGCCATTTGAAGTTCAGAGTAACGTTAGGGGCCGAGGTGAAATTGAGGGTTTTGTGTTTCCTGCTGTTTCCGTGTTATCAGTGAGGAGCAGCTGAGAGAGAGAGAGGGAGGGAGGGAGGGAGACTTACATCGGTGGAGGTCATTGATAAAACCCGGTCGTGATCTTCTACCAGCTGTCTGAAGGTCGGTCTCTGCGATGGCACCGCATGCCAGCACTCCCTCATGATCATGTACCTGAAACACACACACATCACAGTTTGGTTTTCAAACATCTTCTCAGGACGTTCTGTCTTCGTCTACTTGATCTGCAGCTGGACGGTGGCTTTCCTGCTCTGCTCCTCCAGAGAAGTCTTTGATCCATAGTTTACATTTGATCTGGTTACTTTTGGTTTCACGTTGTGAAAAAACTAAAACTAAAAAATGTTGTCTGACTTACGTACGTCCTGTCCTCATCACCTACGTGGGCGGAGTCTACCTGTACTGGACTCTGATTGGTTTGTTGACGGACGTCAGCGTGTTGTCGGTCTGGTTATTGTGTTCGTTAACTTTTTTTGTTTTGTTTGGTAAAGTGTGTAGAAAAACATGGATCGTTGCCACTATAATGTAATTATGTTTTTCACTAGCAGTAAAATGAACGTCCTCGTCGTTTTAAACTTCATGTCGTCAGAACTTAAACAATCCTGCAGCTGCCTCCTTTTTCTTCTTCTACTGTTTGATGCTGTCTCTACGTCCTGTGATTGGTCAGAAAGTCCAAACTATCCAAAGAGCTCAGCTGTGATCTCCTCCCCTCGCTCGTCTGTGTCAGGTTCAGGTTCACGAGTTCTCTGTAGAGACTCTAACCGATGAAACACCTACAGCTCATGTGTGCAGTTTGCAGGTTTGTCCATCCGATGTCCCTCCTTCAGCAGCTTGAAGAGTTCCTCTACTGGGATTCCTGGGTACGGAGAACCTCCCAGCGTGAAGATCTCCCACAACAACACACCATAGGACCACCTGCACACACACACAGAGGAACAACACAAATCAAACTCAATACACAATGAACACAAATTAGAGGTGAAACAACCTTTTCATCCTCGGGAATAACACAGAGCAGTTTACATTAACACAATGAGTGTCGGGTTTGGGTCAGGCTTGGTTAGTTTACTACATATGGCTGAGAATAAAAGAAAAGTATTGTGAAATAATGCAATCTTCTATCTTTTTAATGTTTGAAAACAATCTGAAAATACTGAAATTCGGGCAGAAATCTGCAGAAATGTAAAGAAGAATAAATCTTTCCCTGTATTTGCATGTAGGTGGCCTTTAATGCAAGTTGCAGGAAGTATTGTTCCTCAAACACGTGCACACCCGGATCTAAAGTGAGAACAAAACCTGAATAGTATTAAAGTGTATCTACAGTAAAAGCCCAGCTGCAGTTCAATCTGGAAACTCCTCTCTCTCTCTCTCTCTCTCTCACTCTGCTTTATTCCTGAAGGTTTAAAAAGACGAGGGAAGGTAATCAGATAATGGGCGGTCTATTAGCCCAGTGTGCTATTGTTGGGCCGTTCGTCCAGTGAATCAGAATCAGACCCCTCCTCTCACTGCGGTGCTCCAGCGAACCTAATCTGATTATCCACGCTCCGGTCCAGAGGGTGGAAAACAGCCGCTACCGGCCGGGCCGGCAAGAGAGAGAGAGGGAGAGAGAGAGAGAGAGAGGGAGACTGTGGTGGAAGAGAGACATCACAAATTCAGAGGGAAAGAAAAGGAAACTGCAGCTAAGGACAGATGTAGCTGAGAAGAAGGTCCCACTCTGAACAGATCCCTGACTCATTATAATCGTCAGGTCTTTAGGGTCCGAACTGGTTCAGGAACGTTTCAGGAAACAATCCGTACCGACGCGTTTTCCTTTTTAAAACCTAAACGATCGCAAAGCGCTTGTGCTCCACATCAGGAATAATCCCCGTCCACACTAACACACCTTCACATCACGTCACCGTTCACTGGGCGTGTGAGCATGAAGCTGATTGTCCACACTGCAGTAGAACTGGAGTAAGAAACTGGTCGTGCTCGAGTAGCGATGATAAGAATCAGGAGGTGAAAGCACGTGCACAATTCAGGGGCTGCATCATTCAGTGGTCGCATTTAAAGACCGACTCTGGGTGCGTGTGCGTAACGCTGCATTTCTGATCTGCTGCGTCACCCGGGAGCGTCTCTGCTGCAGAGCTGCTACGGGAGCTTTCCACTATGACTTCTGTATTTCCTCGAGTAAAACTGGGCCTGTGTACTGGGACTAAATACCAGGAACTGTGCATCTTCCAGTCCTGCGAATAGTTCAGAATTAAAAACCTGAATGGATTCACTCGACAGAAACGCTGGAGTGGTTTTTCCGTTGCTGTGAAACTGAGAATTCACATTCATGAGACGCTGTCGCTGCTCTAACCTGAAAACACGGGCGCCGAAATGAAAAAAGCAACAAGCTCTGCGGCGTTCACGCGTCCAGTGCGGCGCCGGCGTTATATAAAATCCTCCACGATGTTGGCAAAGGGGGAAATTCCACAGTCTGGAGAACTGATGAATTGAAATGACAAGTCACTTCTAGGTGAACTGCTTCTCCAACACAATGTGTGAAACTGCACTGATTGAATCCTGCGAGTTCTCGCTGCCAGTTTCTGCCTCAGAGCTAACAAATGTTTTGAGGAGCTGCAGGAGCTGTGATGTCAGCTTGTGTGGGCTGCAGGAGCTGTGTTCACTTGTTCCTCCTGCTCTGTGCGCGGCGTTCGGCTGCGAGTGCCAGATCGCTTTTAGTGTGTTTCAGTCTGTTTGAGCGTAATCTACTTGATGAAAAACCATCACAGGTCAGAAGTCAGAGTCCCTCGGGGGTGTGAGAGAGTAAACTGGCTGCGGAGCGACTACTGTATGGAGGAGGAGGAGGAGGAGGAGGAGGAGGAGGAGGAGGAGGAGGAGGTTTGGCGGGAGGATTGACTCTGTAATCCAGACCTGCTGAAATAACACAGCGGGCTGATTCTCCTCTCTGCCTGTTCCCAGTCTGCTGTAATCACACCAGTGATCCAGTGTTGACAAGGTCCCGTATTTGGCTTGGATGGCAGAGCTGGGGACACGGCGTCTGGCGCAGCCGCGCGAGGGGGCAGCTACCACAAGACGGACTAACTTTGTGACCTTCTCGCCTCGACTCGCCTTTCTCCTCCTGATCCCAGCCAACATGGGAGCAATCAGAGGTCGTAAAGAGGTGCGTTTGAACGGTGGTGGGATAAGACCCTGAAGGAGCGCCTGATAGATCCTCTGACCCTCTTATCTCCTTCGGTTCTGGGGCAGGTTGGACTTACGCTGATAAAACAACAGTAAGATGCTGCGGCCCCGTCTCTCTCTGATGTCGTGTCGGGAGATTAAAGAACAAACGGGGCGAGGAATGCGGAGCCGGCGATTCACAAGAGGCTCGGGATTATCAGGAGAGCCCAGATGACAGCGAGCGGCGGAGATTTGGAAAGGGAAACGCCACGATTCCATATTCACACGCACAAACGCAGCGTTTGATGCTAACAGGCCCCGTCGTGATATTTCAACACCCGGATTCCTCCGGTGTACAGCAGCTCCACACCAGTGGACAGTTGGCATGTGACGGTTGGTTTGTGCAAACTCACACGTCGCTCTGGTGCGTGTAGACCCGGTCGAACAGAGCCTCCGGAGCCATCCATTTCACGGGCAGACGACCCTGCAACAACACAGACACAGCAGAACCGCACGGGTCAGCAGAACCATCCTGTACAGAGCCGACGGAAAAACATCCACCTCGTCCTGCCACGACTATCCTGAGCTCCAGATGCAGTCTCGTGGTTAAAAAAATCTCCACTAAATAAACAATATAGCTCTAAATATTTAATTATTGATGTAGGAACATATTTAACATTCCAGGCAAACCATCAATATCACTCTGAGCATAAATATAATGCTCTCTGGACGGTTCTCGCTTGGCAATGCATCATTATGACTGATGATTGTTTAATAGCTTTTTTCTCTTGTGTAAAAAAATCGTTATTATTCATCATGGTTTCAGTATCAAAGCCCGAAACAATGTGTTTCCTCCTCTGACCGTTAACGCTGAAAAACAACATCTACTTCTCTAAAGGACGAGAGACTGGAGTCAGAGTTTTCATGTGAAAAGCTGCAGAATATAATCCCAGCTCTCGTCAAGCCGGCCCCTTCATGTTCATGTGTGAGACTCACGTTGGTGGTCTTTTTGTAGTAGTCTATGTTGTGCACGTCTCTGGCGAGGCCGAAGTCTGCGATCTTCATCACGTTGTCCTCCGTCACGAGGACGTTCCTCGCTGCCAGGTCTCTGTGGATGCACTGAGGGAGGAAGGACAAGTGCATCAAACAAACATCAGCAACGCACAAACATTCTCTGATGTGTCGCAGATAACTTTCATTTACCCTCCTCCGACTTTAATACTCGTGCCCACATGGAAAATATTCACCTTGACTCCAAACGTGAAACATTATTCAAACTTGAAATTGAGGGAACATTGAGTCCCGACACGTAAAACTCACTTCAACATTGCAAAGAGTAATTTAAAATCAAGTAAAATAATATTTACTGCATTACACAGTTTGTTGGCCCCCGTCTAACCATCCCCAAAAACATCATAATTGAAAAATGTTTTTTTGGGAAAGTTTAGAAACGGTAAGTTCCTTTCAAAGCTTATTCATGTTGGAGGATTTTCCACATCTATTTATTTAATTCAGCACCTTAATGAAGTTTAAATTGAAGCTGTGAGGATGGTTGGCGCCGTGCACGGACCGAGACTCGGCTAAATAAAACAGTGCATGTGCAGTTCTTGGCGGCGGCGGCGGTACCTTCTGCGAGGCCAGGTACTCCATGCCTCGGGCGACCTGGTAGGCGCAGGACACCAGGTCTTTGAATGTGAGCTGCTCGTCTGGGATCTTGCAGGTGTCGAAGGAGTAGTCCATGCCCGGGGGGCGCCGCGCCCGCAGGTACTCCCTCAGGTTGCATTTGGAAGCGTACTCCACCAGGACGTACAGGGGACCTGCAGCCAACACAAACCACAGCGTCAGGACTCGTTCAGTTACCCACTCATTGATCCTCTCTGCTCCTCCGGGGCCTCACCGTCCTGCGTGCAAGCTCCCAGCAGGTTGATTATGTTTTTGTGTTTCCCAATCATCTTCATCATCTCCATCTCCGACACCAGGTCCGACAAATCTTTATCCGTGGCGTCATCTGAGTGAATAAAAAAACAATTAAGGACAATTAAAGATTTTTCTGCAGAACAACAGAGGAAAATGCAGAAAACAAAGAGAGAAACGGAGTGAGAAAGAAACCTTCTCTGTCACCGTCAAGGTCACACGTTCATTCCTGGAGTGCAAACCCAACAATCACTAACCTTTTAGCATCTTCGCAGCGACAGTGAGCGGCTTGTTGGGTTTCTCCTTGTCGATGCCGATGGCCTCGGCCATCACCACCTGACCGAAGCAGCCCTCGCCCAGAGGTTTACCCAAAGTGAGTCTGGAACACAAACCATTTCATGAGCAGGGATTTCTACATTACATTACATTTAGCTGATGCTTTTATCCAAAGCGACTTACAATAAGGATTTCTGCTGCAATGAGCGTAGAGCAGTGTTATTTAATTTCTCTTTGCATAACCCAGTTAAACGTTAAGTCAGCTGTTTGTGCAATAACCACAGAGGTGTCACGGTGACCTCGATGAATTGTTTTTCACAGCTCATCGCGGCACAAGGACGACAGCACGTTATCTGTCAGCTCGGAAATTCTATGTTGCTTGGCAGCATGAAATAAAAAACAACCCATAGAACACAGTTTTTTTTCTAGAGGAATATTTGATCTTTCTCACCGTGTTCGGGGAAACTCCCACTTGGGGTCGGATGGCAGCTCCAGCTCCGACACGTTGGCGAGCATCGGCCCATCGCTGGACGACAGGCGGGCGATCCGCACCAGTGGCGTGTTGGAGTTCATGGAGGAGTTAGAATCCAAGGACACCTGCTTGGGTGCAAAAGACAAACTGTTATAGACTCTGAAAGGAGGAAGGTGACATGTGTTTGAACAGAGAGACGGAGGGAAAAGAGAAGAGCCTGAACAAAACAAAAGCTTTTATCTCCGTGTTCTCGCAATGAACTTTGGGATAGAATTGAATCCTTTCATTGTAAAGAAAGAGAAAAATGTGAATCTGTACAAATAATTACATAAATATATTAAGAAGTGATTTAAATATAGGTTAAAATAGTTAAAACAAGTATTTTCTTAGATTCTGAAAGTGTGTTGTGAAACTGAAAGGACGAGTGTCGGAGCTCCTCTCAGAGTTTGTCTGAAAAACAGCCCGACTTCTGACACCAGCGGTGACTTTTACAAACAGACGGCCAGCGGCTGCACGCAGGAGGAGGCGGGGGGGTAACAAAGACGAATGGGGGTGCAGAGGCGGGATGGACGTCTGTATCCATCAGCGAGCTTCATTTCCACCTCGGCGGCGCCACCACCTGAAGCCCGTGGGCTCCGCGTTCTCACACCATTTATCTGAGTGCTGGGGCGAGCTGAGGGCCCCCCGCCTGGCTTCTGATGAATGTGTCTGCGTCAGCGTCTGCCAGCTCGGGCCCCTCAGGTGGGGTCCTGAAACAAACATGTCCACTTACCAGACTTCACTCCTCAACTTCCCAACGGAGGGAAAATGAGAAAACCGCTGAGATGTTGAAAAACAAAATAAAACTCCAAACAAACAGCAAAACTAAAAACAAAACCAATTTCTGAGGCATGAAAAGTAATATCTGATAGAACATGCCAGGAGGTTTATGGGAGATTTACTCAGAGTTATGAAAAAGAAAGGAGAGAAGCAGGAGATTATCTTTGGAAAAAAACGAAGCGAAGATTACAGAAAAATGCAATAAGACCTTCCCCTGCGCTGCCTTATACGAGCATGTGTCTGCAGGTAGCAGGAACAGAGCAAGATTTAGAGGATAAATTACAACATCTTCCAAAGAGATGATATTTCTTACCTGACACAACCTGACACGACGGCTTTTGAGTATCAGGGACGAATCAGATAAAAAGGACAGCTGAACCCCCCCAACTTCAGTTCTTAGAAATAAACGACCTTCAAGCAACAGGCAGGGGTGGGGGGCGACTCATCTGCATTTTAAACCTTCATGACATCGTCGGATCCACAGTGAAATCGCCAGATGAACAGTCGTGTGATTACCAGTCTCACATGAAACCAAGGGAATGAAGCCTGGTAGTTGCCAGGTAAGACTCAGAAGGAGAAATCGAAGCTCAGGAGCTCAGAGAGAAGTTTATATATACGAGAGTAAACTGGAGACAGGACCAAGGTTAAGTTAATGAAGGTGGAGAGAATAATGGATAAAATACAAGTTCTTTATTCTGGCCTGAATGAACCTTTATCTCTTCTTGGACACGGTCGGACATTGGTCTGATTCCTGTCCTGGCCACTGGGAGTTAATTAACCCCTTGCAAGAGCCATGCTAGGTGTTTCCCCCTGTTTCCAGTCACTAAGCTAAGCTAACACACTCTCTCTCTTTAAGAAAGCGCATGAGAGTGTTTTCCTCCTGCTGCTGGATCCTGTGTGAACTCGGCGTTGGACTCAGACCTGACTGAGGTTTGAGACGCGAGCAGCTCTGCAGACGACGCAGCTGCTCCACTTTGTGTTCCTCTCCAAACAGTTGAGGGGCGAGTGTGTGTTACACAGAGAGTGAAATCTAAAACTAACACTGACAGTCGCAGGAGGGCATAAATATCCCGGAGCTGAATCCGCTCCAAGATAAATGTGAACACATGTCACCAGCGTGATGCCGTCCAGCGTCCGCACCACGTCACCATAGCAACCGGACGGAGATGCCGGTCAGATAGACGTGCGACAACCTCCTGGTTTTATTTGTGTAACGTTGTCGAGGTTGAAAAGAAGGACCGTGCAAATATAAACTCTTTTGCAGGTTTCTTATTGTGGCACTGATGCAGAATTATGACGCAATTTTTCCATGATCCTCTATAACTAATTCAAAGTTCCTTCCTCAGTTAATAATCTCACTGCCTTCTTGTTGTTTTTCTGGAATAATCTCAATTCGGCTGCAGTTTTATTTTATTTACTTGTGAGAAACACCTAGAAAACCTCTCAAATTATTTTTCCAGAGCTTTGCCCGACTTGAACACACAACTGGAAATTAAAAAGGTGTTCCAGAAACCCAAGGATTCCCGGTAATCCCTGTAATGTCTCCAGACCTCTGGAGGAATGTCCCGCACGTCAGCTGCACCAGATTTGACCAAAATTATTCATACGCTAAAATTTTAAACACACAGCGAGAGAAAGAGAGGAAAAGGGGGGGAAAGTCTTGTGAGAATCTTGTATCTACTTTCTGTTACCTGTCTCTTGAGGGGGAACTTTGACAGCTTTTGCACCGGCGGCGTGGGCAGCGTCTTCTGCGTGGTCATCCTCATGCGGCAGAGGACGACGATGACCACGGCGAGGATGAAGAGCACGCAGCCCGTCACGTAGATGAGGATGTCGACGTAGTAGTCTTCCTTCTCTGGGCTCACTGCTTCGGGAGGAGGAGGAGGAGGAGGAGGAGGAGGAGGTCGCACACATCGAGCGTCAGGTCAAAATATGCACAACGACTTCACGCCAAATAACTCTAGTTTTTCTCAGTAGCACATTTCTTATTTCCACGGAGGCATAAATCAAAACAGAAGCAGATCACAAACTGGCCTTTGAACAATGAGAGAATGCATTAGCTCTCTGCTGAGACAGTAATCAGCTTGTAGTTTATCCTGCAGCAGGTAATTGCACCTGTGATATGCGTCTCCCAGGGGAGGTAATTATTGCGTTTGAATACCGAAAACATAAATGTCTTGAAATTGCCTCGTAGCCTTGAGACTTTTAAACAGGCGATCTGCTCTGATGAAAAAGCCCCTTTCGCTGGAGGCTGGAGTGGATGTTTGATTTGGTAAATTAAAGGGACGACGACATCGCAACGCACTTAAAGTGTGTTAACAAGCACACATTTACAATAATGCTTCATGATTAGGTCTGAGAATGAACGTTAACTGTTGTGCCACTGAGAAAAAACAGGAACAATCAGTTTTATGGACTTTCTAACATTTGAAGTGGTAGAAATAAGAGTTCAGAGATCCACGGAGAGAAGAGGAATATACCTGGAAGCACCGTCAGCCAAGCAGAGTGGTAAGCATAGCCGATAGAGTTCCCTGCCAGACAAGTGTACTCGCCCGCATCCTCAAAAGACACATTGGTCAAGAAGAGAACCTCGAGCTCCTTATCTGTGGTGTTAATACCGGCCGTCTGTGGAGGGTGAGAGACGGAGAAGATGGAGGAGAAAACAGAAAGAAGAGATATGGTGAGGCCAAAGCTTCTTAGAGGAAACACCAAACACACCCTGGAGAGAGAGCACCGAGGATTTAAAGAGGTCAGCAGTGCTGTTTTTCCTCTGACAGCTGACAGCACCACCACCAACACCTGAAAATCACCCAAGCAGCACCGTCACCATGCCGGGAAAGAAGCTTGATGGTTCAGCCTCAGGTCACAGGCGACCCTGACACCTTGGAAACTAAATATCTGTTGTTAAAAGCAAAACTAATTCAACTAATTAAATCAGAGTTTCCTTGATTCATTTGACCAGAATTTGATTCGTGTTGGAAACTCAAAAATAACTTGATAATTGGAAGTTTTTTAGCAGCAGGGTACATTTGTCAGTCACTTGCAGCAGCACCTGTGAATTCAAACTGAACCAGTTTTCTTTGTCTGCAGAAACCACGGGGACAAGAAATGTTCTTTCTTTTTATCCCTCGTAAAAACCCTTTGACGCAGCTTACGACAATATTCTTAGTCGTTGTTTTTTGGGCTGAATATTTTACAGGAAGCCGTTTGCATCGTCTGATCTTTGGGGTTTTTCTTCCAGGGAGACCTCAGGGATCTATTCTGGGTCCGTTGCCTTTTTAAAAAAAAGATCTTTTACCATTATTGTTTGCTGATGAAATACATCAACACTGATTTACTTTCACTATTGTTTCCTGTAATTAACCTTGACATCACTCAAAAGGAGCTCCGCATGATGCCGCCGGGGCTTTTCCCCTTTCGGTTGGTGTGATGATCAGTGGGGGAGTGCGTTTCAAACCCAGTATCTGATGTGGCCTGGTAGGGGGATGAGGTGGTGGTGGTGGTGGGGGGGGACTCTCATTCACCAGACTTCAATAATGAACAGTGACATCAAGACCCAGTCATGAATCAGAGTCCTGCTGCACGCTTTCATGTAAAAGCCGGTCTGTGTGTGAGCTGTATGCTCGGGCTGGTGGGAGGTTTCATGTGGGCGTTTATATGTGTGTGTGTGTGTGTGTGTGTGTGTGTGTGTGTGTGTGTGTGTTGTGTGTGTGTGTGTGTGTGTGTGTGTGTGTGAAGCAGGTTTGTGGGGGAGCGAGGCTTCTGAAGTCGCTGCGGTAATTAAAGGTGTGACATCGTGTTTGTTATCGACCGGTGGGGGAGACAAGGTGGCCCTGGGTGTTTAAATAGATTATATCTACTCGCTAACTGAAGGTGAACATTTAAACTAAGAACCCAGACGAGCTATTCGTCCTGTTAAAAAAAAGACCAGTAAGCCAATGAAACCCACCACCGAGAGGAGCCCTGCAGAGCGGGGGAGACACAGCAGAGGATTGTGGGTAAGGCGGTTGTCGGTCTGCGCTCATTTACCTGTGTGGTGCAACTTAAGCCAGAAAGCGTTCTCTGACTTGCCCACAAAGTTCGAGGCGCGACACCAGTACTTCCCAGCGTCTGTCTCTGTCACGTTGGACAGTCTCAACTTACTGTGGGCCTCAGTGTGTTTACTGACCACACTCTGTGAAAAGCAGAATCAAGAGGCACAGTGAGGCCTTGACAACAAACTCCTGCAGGAACACGTGCAGAGAACAGACTGTTATACATGCAAACCTGCAGAACAAACACAAATACACTCATGCACTGAATGGTTGAATACCTTACTTCTGTACTTTAATCATTCCTCAACCAGAGGCCATGTTATTAGATCGTCAGGATGACGTCAGAGCAGCATCTCTACGGCTCAGACTTTAGAACGATGTGAGTCTTCTCATTAAAACGCGTAAAACGAAAGCAAAGGTGTATTTTGCCAATTTAGGCGAAAGCGTATTTCCTGAAGTAATAAATGATTCTTTAAATGAAAACGTGAAGGCCTGTGACTTTTGTTAATTTACATGAAAACTGGAGAAATAGACGGACGTGTCGAGCGGAACAGATTAAAAGTGTTAAAACCTTAAAGAACACACACGTACTGTACGTTGCAGTAACACACGCTGCCTATTGGTGTCAATCTTCCAGAGTGTGTGTGTGTGTGTGTGTGTGTGTGTGTGTGTGCACGCTACGAGCATTAACACACCATCACGCCCTCTCTCACACACTCTGCCTGTGACGGGCTCTCCAGCAGAGAAGCTGCTGATGAATAATTTAATGGGCAAAGCACATAAAGGGGGAAACATATCATGTTTTATGGTTTCTTAATGAACATCCAGGGCTCGGCTCCAGACGCCTCCCTCTCCCTCCCCACGCCGGCGCGAGTCGCTCATCGTTAACGTTTTTTAAAATATTTTGTAAGCATCAAAAGAGCGATTGAGGCGTTTCTTACACAAAAACATGGCACGGCCCCCTCCCCCCCCCTCCCATCCTCAGCTGTATTTAACTCCTATAGAAAATGCCACACATGAGATGCTGCCAGGAGTCTGAATGAAGTGTGGTGGGGCCAGAAAGACAGACAGGGGAGGGAGGGAGGGAGGGAGGGAGGGAGAGACACATACAGTAGATCTCAGTAAATACTGTTTCAATTATGTGGTAGTCGAAAATAGAGCGTGGAGCCGCGGTCTGGGTCGACAGGCTCGCTCTCCCCCTCTCTCGCTGTCTCTTGGTCTGTGTCTCTCCTCCTCTTTCTGCCCTCCTGCCCGTCTGTTCCCACTCCCTCCTTCATCCCTCCTTCATCCCTCCTTCATCCCTCCTTCATCTCACTCCGCCGCTGCCTTATTCGCTCTTTTGCATCGCACCAGACACGAAACAAAAAAAAATGCTTTAACAAGTTCAAACGCTGGCGTCACGCGTGGATCAGACCTCGAAGTTGGTTGCCTGCAAAAGTCGCGACGGTAATTTGATGAAATCGGACGTTTTGCTGAAATCGAATCACGTGACCATGAATGAATTGAGGTGTTATTTGAAAGGAACAATCTTTAGAGATGCTGATGCGAAGCTGTGCCGCCGGTTGTAGCTTCATATTCACACTTTGTGGAGTCTTTTTTGCAATGTGACATGATTCTTTATGAGTTTTCATTATTTTTTTTTATCTCTTGCACTGTGGCACAAAACAGGGAAACTTCTGAAACCATAATCACAATCATACTGCCCATTTGAATTAGTGAGGATGTAAATATATTGTATTATCTGATTAAATAGTTGCTTGGTGCAGAGCTGAGAGACTGAGAGACACTAATGTGGTTATTAAGCTAATTACATTTTTTCCCGTTTGAGCCTCTCGTGAAAGGAGATTTTTACAAATATCTTCCAAAGGGCAGATTTATTAAAACTCCGGTCTGTAAAACACAACGTTTGGGAATTGGTGACTTCACAGTTTACTTCACTGGCACAAAGTTTGGGCCAGAAACTTTTTGGATGAGGTGACGAGACTGATGTCTAATAACTATGAGCAGAGACATAAGTAAGGAAATGATGAGCTACTAGTGCTTTTATATTTTAATCGTAGCTGTTTTTGTGGTTTTGTCCGGACGGAGATATTTTGTAAAACGAAGGTCGTGTGGACGGAGGTTTTAAAGAAGACCAAAAGTCCAACATTCCAAGAAATAGATGAAGCCGGCATAGTTACAGATTCCATGTCTGAGACGAGCTTCTCTCTCGCCTCTTCGTTTTTCCTCCTCCTCTCTCTCCCTCCCTCCTCAATCTCTAAGTCTCTCGCCCTCCATCTTTACCCACCGCTCTGTCACACATTCTCTCTCTCCCTGCTGACTTTGCCCTTCCTTGTGTTCCTCCACTCATTTTTTCCATGGCTTTCTTGGGTGCCTCTTCCCTCTTTCCCTCTCCTCCTCCTCCTCCTCCTCCTCCTCCAAACCACGCGACGCGGCACATCTGACGGCAGCGGTGGTTAACAGAGCCCGTCTCTCTCCCTGCGTTGCCGCCACCACAGCAGTTAACTTAGTCCAAACCAGATGTTTTTATTCCCTCGCTCTCTATAGAGGCAAATGAAAAATAAAGAAAAGGGGGGGAGGCCAAGTGAGAAAGCAAAAGCCCTTCTCATTTTTTTTTTTTAATGTCTTCCTCTCTTCACTCTAGATAAAAACAACAGGCCTCTCAGTGGGTTCAGGGTGTTGTCCTCTCTGGGCCAGGAATGCTTTCTTCTATTCCCGGGCTCCGTCGCTGTCTGGGGAGCGATGAGACCTCCAGGAGTTGCTCTTTAACGGTAGCTGAGTTTTTCTGACGACTCGCCCGCTGCGTTTACTTAACCTCTCTCTCTCTCTCTCTCTCTCTCAGGGGATTGAGAATTACTTTTTAAAATGTAAAAAAGATGCAGCATCGGTGCATCAGGCTGCAGAAACGGGACAAAACTCACATCTGGACGGTTTGAAACGAATGTGATTGATGCACATCCTCTGATATATGTTTATTATTTTAACTTTATATAAATCTCTCTCTCTTTTTTAATCTTTAAAATATTCACCATGGTGTTTTACGGGTTTGTAAATGCGTATTTCTGCCCACGTCAGGGACATGTCATAGATTTGATGAAATATGTTTCTGTTCTCCTGACATATTAATCAGTTAGATGTCAGATGCTTCCTCCTCCAGAAACTTTGAACATTTTGAAGTATAAACACTTAATAACGATCTAATTAAATTGTATCCATCGCCAGCACTTGTCAATCATTCAGTGCTCACATATAAGAGCAGAAACCCACACTGTGAAATACAGTGATATTATTATTAATGAGTGTTCGTGCCTGTGTGCTGCAGGTGAGGCATTTCCTCCCCATAATGACGCTGGAGTGTTGGAGGAATGAGCTTGTCAATTACACGCTGCAGTGAGAAGAGCCCGAGGGCCCCTGGGGCCCCGCAGACCCACCGACTGAAAAACTCATTAAATAAGACATTTAGGAGAGACTAATTAAGAGAGAAATTATCGTCAGCTGAAGTCGACTCCAGGGAAACGCCGGTGAGACTCATGGCGGCTGAGCGAGCGTCAGGTTGACCCACCTTCAAGATGTTGACGTAGGGGACGCCGTCATGGCCGTAGCGACTCCCGTTGACCTCAATGTGTTTCAGCCACTGGATGTGCGGCTGGGCGTCGCTGTAAACTTTGCAGTGGAACTCCACGTCGCTGCCCAACACCACCGTCTGATTGGCTGGGAGGCCCGCCTGGAGTATGGGCCTGTGAGGGGAGCGCTCTGAGAGAGAGGAGGAGGAGGAGGAGGAGGAGGAGGAGGAGGAGGAGCCATTAGCACAGAATGATGCGCTGCAGGAAATGTCGTTTTTTAAAAATATATTTTCTTCCATTAACAACACTCGTGGGTTTTTCAAACCACTTGCGTATGTTAATTTATTCGCTGTTTACACAGAAGCAGAAGGGAAAGTAAATGTTTCCGTGTTGTTTACCTAGAACATCCAGCTGGTAGGTGTGGGTGATGGTGCCGTACTTGTTCTGAACTACGCAGGTGTAGTTCCCCCGGTCTGATGGCACCGCGCTCTCCATCACCAGACTCCACTGCTGGTGTCTCAGCTGAGGGAGACAGGGGGCAGAGAGAGGACAGTCAGTATCTGAACACATCTCAGGGGGAGTCTGGTTTTATTTGCAGGCTATTTGACAAGCAACACAGTTTTTATTTCATATTTCCTCCATTTGTTAGGAAAAGATCAAATGAAAGTCTCCGAAGGTTTCAGACGGACACTGAGGAAACTAAGGAAGAAATTGCAGATGTGTAAATTAAATTGCAGTTTAAATGTGGATATAATCACAACCTCGTTCTATTTGTCGAGACGAGGTGAGTGAGCGCCCTGGCCAGAGACGACCATCCTCTCCGGCCTCTGATCTGTTCCTGCCTTTGATATAAAACATCACAGAGCGGCCAGGACGGTAAACAAGAGCGTGCTGTGTGCAGCGTGTTTAAATTGAAATACAACCTCAGCTTCCTTTTATCAATTGCAAACCGCTTGATACGGAACAGCCACGAAGAGGAGGAAACCATTTTTTCGACAAGATGGGAAAACGGTTCTGCATTTGCCCACAGCACCAAATAAATGGGCCGGTGATTTTCGCATTGTGAAAAAACAGAACAGCCGAGGTGGATGTGGTTCTGTCGGAGGAGAAGTGTCACGTCTGCCTGGAAAAGGTCGTGGAAGAGACGTGGGCAGGTTGGAAAGACTTCATATTATTTTTTTCAGCTGCCTTGCGTTGTTTAGAAACTCTCTGATGTAGGATTTATTTTTACAGTTTGCATTCATGTTTAATTTCAAATGTTAAAATGCAAAAAAAGCCAGATGACATGCAGAAATATCACAGGACATATACAGGCAAATCTTAAAGATGGAAAATGGCTTGATGATGAGAGAGTGCACACCTCTGCCAAGGCTAACGACCTGTTTTGCCACGAGAAAGAAAGTGAGAAAGAATCTGCTCGATAACAATAACAGGTTCTGTTCTTTTTTCTAAATTTAATGGAAATCGGTTCAGTGGATTTTGAGAAATCCAGCTGACGGACAAACAAACGGCAATGAAAACGACGACAGCATTAAAAACAGCAAAGCCTCCAATGATATAAATAAACGTTTGACTATTTTTATAAGCTCAGCTCGGTCAGTTTTCTCCTCCTGCACCGAGGCAGGGTTTTATTTTGCACCTCTTGGTTCCACTGTGCCAGTCGAGACAAATCCGTCCCTGGAGAGTGGAAGGGTGAGTCTTGCGTAGTGATTCAGACCAGGTGTGTCTGGACGGAGGCAGCGCTCAGACGCTAACGTGACAGATTCAGAAGCTCAGGGGGCGGAGCCAGCGAGCGGCTCGGCCCAGCGAGGCGAGAACCGAGAACCTGCTACGCACTGATGGGCCGTCTCCACGGGTCGAGAGAGGGACGACCCCGGCGGCTTAAGTGGAAACATGCCATGCAGACGCTGCTGCCGCTCGGCTCGGCGCTCTGCTCACGGCTGCCAGACGAGCACGGCGTGAACTCCTCCGAAGGAGGTCAGAATTACTAAAGACGGGAGTGAGTGATGTCAACAAGGAGGCTATTCAGGGTGGAACCCTTCACATCACCTGCGTAGGAAAATGTGCTGGACCCAGAGAGGGCTCAGTGTTTTCACAAACCTTTCACCCCACGTGTTGAGGTAACTGGCCTTTCACACAATGTATACATTTGTAGGTGGAGGATCACACCCTCCTCCTCCTTCTCCTCCTCCTCCTTCTCCCTCTGTCTTGCCGTTTACACTCCTCCACTCTCTCTCACTCCCTCTCTCTCTTGGAGGCGCATGCGGAAAATAATTCAACAGTGTAAATATTATGCCTGTGTGTGCTTTTTGCAGTTGCATGGTAACATAGACCAGGCTGCCCGCTCAGCGCTGGCAAATGGGTTTTCAGAGCGGCTGGCTCCACCCCGTCTACCCCTCTCCGAGCCCAGGAGTCAAACTGAAGTCAATGGCTGCTCTCATGAGCAGATGAGTGACGCCTTGTGCTGTGGTCGCCGAGCTCGAGTTGAGCGGAGAGAGGGGGGGGGAGGGGGGGAGAAAAAACAGCAATGCACAAGGGGCTCAGCTGAAAGGTGGTAAAATACGAGCTAGGAGTCGGTTTGAAGAGGCCGAGACCACCAACAGAAACAGAGGGATTCTGTGAGCAGTTATTTATGTCTTTAAAGAGCCTGAGTTTTATAATAACCAGAGAAAGTTCCCTGTAGTCTGAAGTCTGTTTGTTTATATTTACTTTAAAGTGAGACTATCAGAAAAAACTGTCTCTGAATTCATTCTACTGTTACACTACATTTTAACATTATTAACTCCCCATTCTCCAATAACTGTTATTCGTGGGAACAGTGTTATACTCTCACTAACTATTGTTTCACACGCTCTCACTGAATTGATTGTTTAGTAACTCTAATCTCCGAGTGACATTTCTACTTTAATTTCCCCTCCGTCTTTCCATCGGCACATTTAATTATTTTCTCCGAACATGCCGCCTGCTTTTATTGCCGTGTTGCACCGGCTAACCCCTGTTGAACCTGCGGCATTAGCCCCGAAACGTGATAATCCCATCCATTCCAATCGTGCCAGATTCCAAACAGAATTAAATTATTAAGGAGCTTACAGTAGAGTCATACGAGGCTTTAAAGGTTTTATGGCTTTGGCCGTGGACCTGCAGAAGGGCACCAGCCATGGGAATGGACAGAGAGTCTCACACTGCAAGAAGTGTGCATCCGAGGGAGACGTGTAACCAGCGTATGTCGTCCGTGCATGAAGGGAAGAGGACAAAGGGTTTGGATTCAGAGTTTGGTGCATGAAACATCTTGGGACACATTTAGTGATCGGCCTTGTTTTGAGATGTTTGTACTTTCCTCAGCGAGTCTGCCATGGACAACAGACAAGTTGCTTCACTCTATTGATAGATTCGGTTATTTTAATCCAAACACACAAGTTAAAGTGTCGGGCCGCCAACTCAAACGACTTGTCAAAGACACAGACAGTTTTTTTTTGCAGCGGAGCAGTTGTCTGAGAAAACACAGGAAGCGCCGCTCCCTTTACAGTCCGAACCCGCCGTCTTCACCTCGCAAAATAGCCCCGTCAGAACCAGCGGGGGCCAGTTACCAGAATTTATGGCCGCGTCAGAGCGGACCAGTGGCCCGGATCTGTGCTACCGTCTAATTTGACCCACAGAGAAGGAGGAAGCAGATAGAGGCGGCCCGGAGGACTCGCTATTAAAGCTGGGAAAGTTTGTGGGTCTATTGACTTTGACTTTGGCTCGACACACCACTGCATCAACATGGAGGAGAAAACCAAATCTAAAACCAGTCTTTTGATATGTGTGGTGTGTTTGGGTAGAGCGGCAGGGGAGGGAACGCCAATGACCATAACGGGCCTTAAATTAAAAAGAGTCCAAAAATAATCTTGCAAAGTGTAGAAATTCCTCGGCGGCCGACGGGGAGACTCACAATCCGGGGCCGCGTTAAACTCTGGACGGGAAAAACAAGGATTTAAAGTGCTTAAGGTCTTAAAAAGCAACAGTGTGGAGCCGCTTTAAGGGCCCGGCCTCTGAAACCTGTCAAAACAGGGATTGATAAACCAGTTAAGCTCAGAGCGACCTGGACGGAACGAAACACAATAATTACTTTGTCAACTTTTGTCTCGCTTGTGCCGCCGCAGTTTAGCATGAGCACAATAAAATCCCGTTGGCAGCATACAACAGCATTGGTTTTGCCTGTCAAAGACTCAATGGGCCGGTGACACGCCCATCTCTCCCCACCTCCATCTGATGGCTCAATAGAGAAGGCGACCTTTGACCTCCGAGGCTCCGAGCGCCACCGTTGTCTGGGGGCGGTGCACAATGCTCCGGCACGTCGTCCCTGCTGGAATTTTATTTTCCACTTTACAAATGAGCCACACATCCCATTTACCGTTTCATTTGGTTGCAACGAGCGTACGGTTGAGTTCTCTGTGTTGCATCTCAATGGACTTACAAAGTGCCTGTGAGGTGAGGATCCACAGACCCTCAGGTGAAAAGGACTCGCTCGTCACGGGGGTTTGAGGCCATTTGTACGACGCCATCGATCAAAAGCAGCTTGGGTTTAATTTTTCCCACTTATCTCTCGTCAGAAATGATCTCATCACGCTGCAAAGTGTTCAGGAATATGGAGAATACTCATCTATCTGTGGACTAACTGTCTGTGCGTCCGTGGCTCGTACATCTCGAGAACCGTTCATCTCAGCGGCTTCACACTCGACGTGCTTCCTCTTTAGGGCCCAAGGAAGTGATACGTTCAATATTCATAAACCTTTATTAATCAGGTACTGAGTTGAATAGGTCTTCTTCTACGTCCTACGATAAATTGCCACAGCGGTCGACAACCGGCGGTCCAAGGCCACTAATGTCTGTCCTGCCAGATAATGAGATTATCTTTATTTCATCATATCGGACAGAAACAGACATTTACTGGTGTTGATCTCCGTTATGGCAACGACATTTACAGAATCACTCAGTTTGTCTACAAAGTAAAAGCTTGTCTTTTTTGTTGCAATGCTCTATATGGAGTGTAATTACAGAGCTTTTATTTTGTGAAAACAAACAAGAGCAGCTCAGTAAATCATTCAAACTTAAAGCCAGTTTCACCACAGGCGAAACAAACGGCTCATTCCGAACAGGCAGGTTTCGGACGAACTGCACTAGTTTAACTGGAACTGAAATCTGGATCGATGAGCTGCTGTGATCTCACATCTCCCACTCAAACAACTGTCTCATTGCAGTCCGGTCTCGTGTGGTTATTTCCTCGCAGCCTGGTGTCATCTGCACGTGATTTAATAAAAAGCAAACACAGTGGACAGCCGAGCCTGAAGAGCTCCGGAGCGCAGACTTCTCACATCAGCGTTTCCTGCCGCTCTCACAAAGCTGCAGGGATCTAATCAAACTGTTCAGACACAGAATAATTAAGGGATGAATACAGACTGATTTACTGGGGCTCCTGCTTCACACACAAAAAGAGATCTTCTTTATGTCGATGTAAAAGTCTCCAAATGGTTTGTTTGCATAATTTAACATCATTGCTGCACATTTGCTCTGAGTATTTTCTCTGCTCTTGTTGATAAAGTCACCAAAGTGGTTCTGAGACATCGACAGACACGTTTTCCACCTAAATACCAACAGCTCTCGTTGTGCAGCTTCATTTGAATGAACTCGCAGACGAGCAAAGCAAATTTCAAGGTCAGGGAATTACCGAACTGCTGCGTCCGCTGGCTCCAAGTCCATTTCCTCTTTTCATTTGGTCTATTCTGCCCTGAAGTATCACATTGGGATCTATTTGCCAGAAAAGTACACGTAGCTCTCGTTGAAGTCTTTACACGAATGCTTGAAAAAGCCCATTTGTCTTTGATTACGAGTCGATTTAGAGAACTGAAGTTTTTGTCCTTTCTTCAAGGATAAAAGTAAAAGCTCCATCTCAGCCGGTGCCATTTAATCTCACATTCAGCTTTCAAATAGGTGCAACACTTTGCTCGACTTGGAGAATCCTCTCCACTCGACTGGAACATGTCGGGAACGAGGGAAACGATCTGCCTGAAAGTGCTGTAATCTTCTGTCACATCTCCTGTACATTTGTGAAGACGTGAACCTGATGTCTTGGAGCTTTTGAACACGAATGTGATTTTGTCGCCTTTTTAGAAGATGAAGCCGTGTTTAAGGAACAAAAGGAGAACACGAGACACAAGACTAGAGGCGGGGAAATGTCTCGATTCTTAAATGCATCTGTACTGATCAGCGAGGATCAGTTAGCGAGTCACTTCCCCGTCATGGACACACTCCCAGTCGGAGTAAGACGTGCGACAAAACCATCCCATCACTCGTCCCATAAATCAGACACGGTCGCTTTTCATTCTGTTGAAATTACCCACGGCTGTCAAATCAAAAAATGATCTTGTCAGTTCAGCGCGGACGTGAGAGGAGGGAGGCTTCACCTTGAGGTCCCGCTCGGAGGAATAGAGTCTTTAGAAGGCCATTGTCGGGCTGTCGGGGCTCAGGGCCCCCCCCCCCCACCCGCCACCCATCTACCCCCCGACCCCGCCAGATGAACTCATCACAGGCAGATGTGAGGTCACGGGGGCTGTGACACGAGAGAGACACCGAATGTCTGTGCTGACGACAGCCCTGTGTAATGTGTCTGTCTCCACAACAACGACACAATCCTGTTTCTTATTTTGAAAGATTTAATATTTATTATGCTTTTGCTCTCTGGGATGACTTCTCTTATTTATTTTAATGGAGGCCAACGGGTATTTCAGAGTCAGAATCATGTTTATTTCCAAGTAGGTTTTCACAAACTCACTTATACTATATTTAGCATATTTGCTTTGGTGTTTGGTGCATAACAAACATAGTCAGCAGAAAAACGAGGGGGAAAGATTAAAGCAAATTAAAAAGCAAGTAGTGTAAAGAGAAAGAGAAAGACAGGAACCTTAAGTATGAAATAAGTAAAAAATGTATCAAAGTAAATATATATATATGATGTGCAAAAGGTCACAGATTG
Organism: Hippoglossus stenolepis; assembly: GCF_022539355.2. Taxonomy (NCBI): domain Eukaryota; kingdom Metazoa; phylum Chordata; class Actinopteri; order Pleuronectiformes; family Pleuronectidae; genus Hippoglossus; species Hippoglossus stenolepis. Next base: position 2,738,947 of record NC_061492.1, read on the forward strand.
TGCAAGAAAAGTTTCTGCTGTATTCCTATTGGATGATATTTACACGTTTGCAGTTGTGGTGCAGCTGCTGATGAAAGTCTATTGAGTGAAATCAAATAAAGTGACCGACAGGTTAATGAGCATGTGGCAACGAACAAAAAGAGCTGAACGGTAACCACGTTAAAAATGAGGCGACGATATAATGATATCAGGCACATCACTCACTTTAATGGAAGTTAATGTGACTTTATTGTCAGTGCACAGATCTGTCAGAGCAGAAGTGGGCCCATGGAAGAATGGTCCCATGGTTAAGAAAAGAGTTAAATCTGTTTCTATAGAAAAGGGGATTATGGAAAATTCTTGTTTTTCAAATATACTAAACCAAAATTACGTTTATGACAAGATACTCGGGTGAGTTGACTCTTTGACAGTTTAATGCAACTCAATAAGTCTCAGTGATTAAAGTTACTGCTAAAAACACTTGTATGTAGACACTTTTTGCAGCGTGCTGGGTCAGCAGAGGCTTTGACATTACGACCGGGTGAAGACGCCCCCCGGCAGTGTCACAGGCTTGTCTGTCACCCAGCGCCCTGACTCTAAAGAGGGTGACCTCTCCGCTCACCTCCCTCAAGGGCGACAGCGGCCACATGGTGATTGGCTAACTGGATTTTAGGACCGCTCCGGGACCGAGGGAGGGAGCGAGGGAGCGAGGGAGGGAGCGAGGGAGCGAGGGAGGGAGCGAGGGAGGGAGGGAGCGAGGGATAACGTCTCAATAAAGACACAGAGAAGAAGTAAAGATGTAATAATCAACAGCTCCATCAGCCTGAATGAATTACACATGTGCTGAAAGTACTTTTTCTTCTCTTGGACCTGGCCCTTCCATCGTCGGTGGTCTTTATTAGGGAATTTAAAGAGTGTCATGTGAAGTTGCACTTGTTCCAAAGGTGAAATCTTAATTACTACAGAAACTCTAACAAAGTTTGGCTGATGGGAATCAAAAGGAGTCGAAGCCTGGAGGAGCCGAGGGTGACAAGAAGACAAACGTCTCCATTAGAGCCAAAGATGAACTCGGTCAAGTCTTTTTATCATAAATATTCACGTACAATAAAAAGTAAAGGGCTTAAAAGGCTTAAAAGAATTAAGTCTGTAAGATACGTGAAGCTGCAGCTACTTGAAAGTGAAATTTAAGGGTCATTTCTTCGTGCCGAGATAAGTTAATCGTACTTTAAGCTGTGTTTTTGTGATTTACGTGGACCGACCCTTTAAAAGTCAATTACAACAAAAACAAAGGAAAGACATCTGCTGCTGGAATGAATCTTTCCAGGACGTCTGCGTAAAAAACAGATACGATGACATTTAAACACTTCACGACTCCGATCGTTCTGCTTTAAAGCATCGTTGCCAAAACGTAACCACCGAGTTAACACACACCACAAACACAACATCTTCCTTTTGGTTGGACACTTACTGCAGCACCACGGCCGCCTGTGCTTTTCAGCCTGGGTGGCCGCGGTGGGAACCAAACCCACAGCGCCGCTCGGTGCCAAGCTCGACCCGCTGAGCTATACGGAGCGGAAAATGTACAGGAATTCGTCCCGGTGGCTTGTTGACAACTTATAGTGTCACATCTCACACCGACAACACAGGACAGGGCCAACAGGACCTCACATACTCTGTCAGGTCTCACTATGGAGAGCCAGCTATACATATCGCTCTAATTATATATGTATCGTCCCATAGGAGCATGTGTGGCACTAAATGGTTCCGTCTAACACGTGGAAACGACGCCAACAACTAACTCTTCTGCACAGAACTCGGAACTCGGACACTGTGGGATTCGGGAGGAGAAGCCGGAGATGTGTTGAACAGATGGAGTAAATATCTACGTGCCCTCGCTGGTCAGTTTGGGATTAATTTGCTGCGGAAAAAACGTTATCTTCGGCGAATCTCAATGCATGTGTACGCTGGAAGTCGGTGGAGGGCCGTTGCAAGTTGGGGCGTCCTGAGGGCTGGTGACAGGTGTGTGTGTGTGTGTGTGTGTGTGTGTGTGTGTGTGTGTGTGTGTGTGTGTGTGTGTGTGTGTGTGTGTGTGGGGGAGAGAGAGAGAGAGAGAGTGGGGACAGAGGGAGGGAGACAACTGCTGTTGGTCTGCTGGGAGCAGATGTTGGAGATCTCTGTAAACTGTTAATAGCTGCAGGATCTCATTACATTTAACCCTTTAAATCCAAAACCTCCACTGGGAGAAATGCCTCCTCCACCACCAGCAACACCAGCAACACCAGCACCACCAGCACCACGAATTCTCAACTTTAACTTCACTCTTTTGCCTCCCGGACGCTCTCTGACATGACGACAGACGCTAACGATTCTTTATAACAGTTAAATTAGATCAGTTTAGCTTTTGGTGGCGGTTTGAGCAGCGAACGACAAGTTTAATTAGTTCTTCTGTGACACAAAAGGTTTAGCAGTTAATTGCCACTCTTGAAGTTGCGATGGCAGCTGCAAGGTTCATTTGTTCTTCTGCGACAGCGTGTTAGTGGTTTGTTTCGAAATCCACACAAAGAAAACACTTTAAATTGAAGGAGAAGTTCGTGGAAACAACAGCACGACCTTAAACTTCAATAAACTTCACAGTGCAAATCAGTAAAAGTGCTCAAATTAGCCTTCGTGCTGTAGATGTATATCTGACGAAATTGGTTTATAAATAAAATAAAACAAGTGTGGTTAAAGTGTTTACAATACACTGTAAAAAGTTACGCTAAAATGGTAATAGTTTGTAAAGTAGTGAGTTTCAAAGGAAGAGAATAGAGTAGAATTACTTTAATGGCGTTGCACAGTTTAAAATCCAGCTAAAGAAACAAACCAATAAATACGAGACTAATTCAACAATAAATACTTTAAAATAGAAAAGAAGGTTCTTATTTGTTATTGGCACAGAATTAATATTTGTTTATATTATTCTGCAAGTCGATGATGACTTTTAATTCCTTCATCGTCACGTCATCAAGACGTCGAGTTCGTGCTGAGATGGAGAGAGAATCAGACACAGGACGGAAAGATCCTGAAACAATTTACATCTCTGGACATAATTTAGCAATTACGATTGTTGTCAAGTTTAAGTTTATCTTGAAGCAAAACACAGGTTTCGAGTTGTTTGAATTCCGAGGTTCTGAGCACAGCCCGTTTGTCTTTTAATCCTCCAGCTCAGGGCTATTAAACCAACACAGGGGTAAACCGGGCCCCATTACCTAAAGCAGCGCCATTCCACATGAGAGCCCAGTGTTCAGAGTCAATCCGATGACAAAACTGAGTCCAGCAGCTGTTTGCTGCGCCGCGTTACTGTCAACACTGAGCCATCACGCGAGTATGCATGTATCTGTGCGCCACTCTGATTTCAGCGCAGCAGTTTGAGCCTCTAAATATATTCCTGAGCGGAGGCCGGTCAGAAAGCCGCCGGGTCCCGAGGCACGATTTCTGACCTTTATTCACCGTGAGAAGAGAATTCACCGGAGGACGAGCACTTCTCACTATTCGCGTTATAGATATTCACACCGGGGAGCATCGCAACAATCAGCCTGATGGACACGCAGCAGCTCCACCCCGCTAGCATGGGATTAAGATGCCTTGCTAAAAGGTTTCTAATGTATAGGACACAGCATCGCCCTCTTCCAGGAAGATCTGGTGTGAGGACATGAATCTGTAAATCACAACCGTTAAAAGTTTGAAGCTCTCTCACCTTGATGCCGCCCATCCTCTGCTCCCCCTTGAACTCTTTGCCGTTCTTCAGCCAGTGGATGGTCGGCGTCGGGTTTCCGGCCGCAGCACAGCGGAACTTGACCGTGTTGGCGGCAGGAACGGCCAGAAGCTTCTTGTCCATCCGGTCGGGACGGGTCCAATAAGGAGCTTCTGTTTAAGAAACACAAAACAGGGCGTTGCGTCAGTCATTGGAAACGAGGTCCAAGTCAAAGTTTCGAGTCAGATCGTGGGACTTTGGGGACGAGACGAGTTTTAAGTCGAGCTTCATGTCATTTGAGACAAACTTGGGTCAAATCTTAAATACGGTATCTCAAGACAAGTGCATATCTCGAATCATTTGATACAAGTCAAGCCCTCTGCAATAAAGTTCAGTCTCAAGACACCTGTCAAACATCACCCGAGATAAGTTCAAGTCAGGACTCGAGTAATGTGAGTGATTCTCAAGCGAAGGAGAGTCGGTCAGAGCGAGTCTCAAATCATTTCACAACACATATCAATTCACTTTCAATCAGCCCAAGTCATTCCAGATAAATACTTGTTGGAGTCAAGTCATCTGAGAAAAGCTCAAGTCTAAAATCAAGTTTGACGTAATTTAAGTCCAAGTCTTTCCCCGTGAACCAGAGTCAAAGCAAGTCTCCAGGTTTAAATCGGTTCTTTGAGAGCAAACTGATAGAAGAGGGCGAGTGGATCAGGTCTGAACAGTGTTCTCATCCTGCTGCCTGACGCTTTGTGTCTTTACGGGGTCACGGCTCAAATAAATCACGTCCCAGGTCGACAGTTTTGTGACTCGGGTCCGACTCGCTCGGCCGAGATGTGACATTTTCTCATCCCAACAGATTTATCCTCTGTTTTCCATTTTTTCTGACGTCTTCTGAGATCATAGAAACGTTGGGACGGACCCTCCAGGATCTTATATGTAATTGCTAAGAGATGGCACAGATGGTCCAGATTGGATGATTTATGGACTTTGCCAGGGCAGATGTGAGGTTCCACTGGAGGCCTCCGCTCACTGCTCCGATAAACAACAACCAACAGTACCTGGGACATTTACAGACAAACTTTCATCCTGTTTCACATTTACAAAGCTGAGAAATGTGACGCCGCCATTGAAAAAGGTGAGTTTGAAGGATTTTCTTGAAATAGGAAAAGAGTTTGGACACATGCAGTATTTTCTGGAGTACGTTTTCTTTGCTACAGTCGGGATGAGACGTTTTTTTAACATTTTACTTACACCGCTGTGCAAAGAGATGCAGGAGAGTTCAAGATGCCCCCAAACGGTGTGAAACGCAGTTTGACGGGTTCTGAAAGAGCACAAAGCGGTTTGCGTGTTCCTCCCTCGCGTCTTCTTCCCTCGCTAACAATGCAAGAGTGGGTTTGGAATCGTTGGATCCTGAGGGTCTGGAAACCCGTCAGGGCGATTTATTGAGTTGCATTGAGAAGAGGACGGACAAAAGGGAGAGTAGCGAGTCAGAGCGGCCTATTGTTCCCGGTGTGTGGGGTGAGGAGGGTGAGGAGGGTGAGGAGGGTGAGGGCAGCGGTGGGAGGCTCACTCTCTCTCTCTCTTTACTGGTCTGTGTGTGTTTCCCAGGACAAAAGCCGGGGAGGTGGCTGACCGGTCATCAGATGTCTCTTTTACACTCTAAATGCAGGAGGAGAGAGGGGAGCTAATTACCATCTCAATGTGTGTGTGTGTGTGTGTGTGTGTGTGTGTGTGTGTGTGTGTGTGTGTGTGTGTGTGTGTGTGTGGGGGTCAAACAAAGAAATCCTCACCCTCAAGCAACACACGGGTGGAGTTTATCTTAGGTGAGATGTCGAACGCAGAAAGTATAAATATACCTGTGTGTGATCATCTCTAAACTACCACGTGTGTGTCTCTGTGTGTGTGTCTGTGTGTGTGTGTGTGTGCGTGTGTGTGTCATAATGCCCGGGGAGCCCTGATATATTTCTGACACACATTGCTTTGGCTCCCGTCATGATACTTTGGCTTCAGCTTCACAGAGTAATTACAACCAGACCGAGAGAGATTGGACGATGAAAGACACAGACGTATCATCTTAGAAAGCAAACAAACACAACTTTGCTTCTATTGTGTGTGTGTGTGTGTGTGTCTGTGTGTGTGTGTGCGACTCCACTTGAGCAGCTGAACACTGCAGCCTGCTTGAGTTAGAGACTCCCCAGCTTGCAAAGACAAACACTCTGCACATGCAACCACACACACACACACACACACACACACACACATACACACAGTCGCCGGGACTTCAGAGGACATTACACTGATTTCCTGATTTACTCTAAATCAAACCTAATCCTAATTTAACCTTTAAACATGTCTTCACCTTGAAATTTAATGATTTACGTTATAGGGACTTGCATTTTGTCCCCACAAGGAAAAACAAGTCCCTGTAATGTGACTGTATAAACAGAGTTAGGTCCCCACAACACGGGTAAAAAATATGGATTTCACACACGCACATAGGTTTGTGCAGCTATCCTTATTAGGACTTTCATCCATTGTGGACAATGCAGCACAACTAACTAACCAACTAATCAAACAACTAACTAACCAACGTCTACTGGTCCGGACAAGGTCAAAGTTAATGCTGGAAATGGTCCCTACAGAGGCAACAAATATGAGTACACACACACACACACACACACACACACACACACACACACACACACACACACACACACACACACACACACACACACACACACACACACACACACACACACCTTAAAAGGGAAATCTCTGTTAGATATCATTAGTTCTCTCTCTCTCTCTCTCTCTCGTCTGTCTCGGTGTATTTAGAGCGACACGCAGTGTGAGACTCTCCGAGGCGCCTGAACACATTGTTTTCTTGGCATCATAATCAGCCACACACACACGCACACACACACACACACACACTCTGTCAAACAAAAACACGCACTGAGTTTTTAAACAGTCTCTCTCCCGATGTGTGGTCCTCTTCCTCCTCCTCCTCCTCCTCCTCATCATCCTCCTTCAGCCACTATGACGTTTCCAACCCAGAATAGACACCTGTGGGGATTCTGTCTCTGTTTCATCGCCATGGTTTTGTCCCAAAAACACTCGGAGACTAATTCCCCGAGCGGTGGCTGCTCGGCACTAGCTCCTCTGCCTCCGCACACGATCACCAGGCAGTGGAACGGACTGGGCCGAGTCGTGATGTCTTCTTTTCAGCTTTTCGAGCAGCTAAGTGGCTCTTGCTTTATTTCTGGCTGCTGAAGGGAAGTGGAAACTGCTGCGTGTGCTACCTGAACTGTCCTGTGCAGGAACTCCCTGCTCGTTATTTCGATAAACAATCGTTCATTCTGCAGAAACAACTGAGCAAGAGCTTTGGATTTCTGTTCTTGGATCGATGACAACGTGTTTAGTACTTGAAGTCGAGTTGTGACTAATAAGAACCAGTCAGAATCAAAATCAAACATAATCAGCACATATATATATATATGAGATTGATTTAATTTGTGTTTTATATCATTGTATTACTGTCAGTTGTAATAAAAGAGCCAGAGTATTTTCATCCAGTGCTTAAATCTGTGTCTGTGATTGGCTCTTCTGAAGCTGACACACAGGAAAGCCTCTTCCAGTTCAGCAGCAGCGCTCGATATTTGATTTCATCGTGTTCTCCGTGCGCTCAGCAGACACAGGAATCCCATCCCATGTCTAATTGGCAGGATGGTATTTCCTCAGCAGAGGGGAGTGGGCTTCTCTGTTTGGTGGTGGTGGTGGTGGTGGGGGCAGATACCCCCGAAACCTCCACAGGGACGTAGTCAGCAGATAACCTGAGCCCGCGAGCTGTCACTACAGCGGAGGCCGCTTCACCATAACATGTTCCCTCGGCTCTGCGGGTACAGTGTCATGCGTGTCCACCTGTCAGCTGCGGAGGTTAACCGAGGAGGGGAATCTCTCCGGGAGCCTAAAAATACTCCAGCGTCTTCCTGCTCCGCTGTTTGTTTGGTTTACGCTCGATAACAGAGCCCGGAGTGTGGCTGCTGAGACCTCTGACACGGAGAGCGAGAGGTCAGTCAGTGGGAGGAGTCATGTGTTACATCACAGCGACTGTGAAGCCTGAATAAAACTCTCTAACATCTCCTGACGACTGTTTTCTCTCCTGAGAGTCGGAAGCTTCATGTGTTTGTTCCATAGCTTCATGTGATCTGGTTAGTTTTGGTTCCACATTGTAATTTAGGGACTAACGAGTTTTGTCTGACATCCTGTCGTCATCACCTACGTGGGCGGAGTCCACCTATACTTGACTCTGATTGGCTACGGCGTGCGTCTGACATCATGATGGTATTACTAGCAGCGTGAAAATGTACTTGGTTGGTTTTTGGATTAGAATTATTGGAAAACTAATTATAAATCATTGGATTTTGGTAAAACTCCAGGAACCTTTAGAATGAACAGGTCCTTCCTTCCTTCCTTCCTTCCTTCCTTCCTTCCTTCCTTCCTTCCTTCCTTCCTTCCTTCCTTCCTTGCATGTGCATTGACTGAAATTCATGCAGATCCAGACTTCAATTTTTAAATACTTTTGTTAATCAAATAACAAATTTAAAGGACCGTCCATTGTCTTTGTATGTGGACTACACAACGTTGTTACACACGTTTCACACACACGACAACACACACCCTGCAGCAGTCTGTTAACTTTCCCGCTGACTTCCTGCTGTGGCTGCGGGTCGGAGGAGCGTGACTGTGTCTCTCTATCTGCCCGACGTCAGTGCACCGGCAATTAGCTGGAGCAGGACACTCCGCGGTGCCAACGGCCACAGCGCACGGGCCGTCAGCGCTCAGACACCGATCAGGGGAAGAAGGAGGAGGAGGGGTGGTGGTCTAATTGTGTAATTGTATAATTTGCCCTCGCTGACGCCTGCGAGCACATAGGCAGATTTCATTACAGATTACACTGGTGCTCTTTGAAGGCGCGCTGCCCCCGAAGGGCCTGCAGGGACTCTGGGCAAACAGAGTCGGAGGAATGGCGGTCGTGGTGCAGCGTAGCGTGCCCCGGCGTCCGGCTCTCTGCTCTCCTGCCAGGGTAAACAAGGAGGCTGCATAGCTCAGGAGCACAGCACAGATTAGGCTCTGTTAACATTCCTCCACACACACACGGACACACGGACACACACACACACACACACACACACACACACACACACACACACACACTGCCCTTTCAATTCACACAGACTGAGTGTGTACACCACTCTCCGCGGTGGAAAAGGTACACACTCTAAATCTTAATCATCGTGTGAGGGCGGACGATAGTTTGATCTCTGACCTTTTATTTTCTTCTGGTGTCAGACCTCCAACACAGTCCATCGGTTTTTGATCTTAAAACTAAACAAACTACGGATAAAACTTCACACTACTCTGCAGTTTGAGAGCCGCTAGAACAAAGAAGTTTGGAAACTCTGCGGAGTCGTCTCAGTCTGGACGTGCAGAAACTGAGATGTTTGGAAACTGTGACGTAGACACTCAGATACCAGTGTTGGGTTAAATTCTGCATTTTCCAATAATACAACCGTTTACATGTGAACGAGACTTCCTGTTTACACTGGCACACGCTTGCCCAGTGTACCTGTGTGGTCACGTGATATTTAAGGACAGGGATTGAAACTGATGCTCATGTGGATGGAGGTGGTTTTAAAACGCAGCCTGAACCTTCACCTGCTCACTCCCTGCCTGAGATTTGAGCGCAGACTGGAAAGACACAGAGGGAACTGACTTCCTCCGCCAGTGAAAACCAAACACTAATTCTCTGTCAGTCTTGCAAACCGGTCGATGATATCGTTTGTGCGCGGCGCGGCCTTCACAGGAATCACTGTGGCGGCCGGGCGGGCGTCTATCTCCTCTGCCTCTCCCCCGAGGGCCTCTGGAGACAGCCCAGTGCGTTCTGGAGTCGTGGAGAATGAGCTCATGACTGCAGAGGCTCGTCTGTCTCTCTGCTCTGGGAACACTCGGCTGTGGCCAGCAGCATCATCTCGACTGGCAGCTCCGAGTGACTCAACTCCTCGAATCCGCTCTTTTCCTCTCGTCTCCTTCTGTCTGGCCGTCGGTCGGGCAAAATGTTTTCTGCTCTCGCTCCCTCATTAATGAACCGACTCTTTCACCGTCTCTGCATGTGGATGTGGAGGTTCTTCCGCTCAGCGACGGGGACTCTCTCTCTCTGGCTGTGTGGCTCGTCACATGGCTCCGTTCTGCTACAGCCAGCTAATTAGTGGTGGCTTAGTGAACATTAAGCAGAGATAGGGGTTTAACGTTTCGGGGCTAATCCCTCTCCTTTTGGCCAGGAAATCGGAGCCTCGTATGTCATGGGGTGGACTTACACCCAGAGATTAAGTCTGGCAGTCTCAGGCTATTTACCGGCATTCAGGACGTCTGCAGTAAGCTGCTGCCGCTCCGGCCTGTTTAGAAAACACTCCAGGAGGAAAGTGAAGCCGCGCATTCAACACGTTCTCAGGTTTTCATACGTCGCAGGTGTCGAGCTCATTCAGAACGTCGACACAAGGGGAAGCTTCTCTGCTGCTTCCTCCTCTCATGTCTCTGGATAAGAGCTGCAGCCACAACATGGTGATAAAAATGAAAGACTACATCTTTAATTCTGCAGCATCTCAAGTGAGCAGAATGAGGGGATTACATGTTGAAAGGGATCTCACATTAACAAAGACTCCTGTGTTTAGTAAACGATTGAGTGTTTGAGCCCCGGAGACGACGACGGGGAGCGAGCTGTTGTTTCTCAGATATCAGAGCAGGGAAATAATAAAAGAAGAGAATCATGAGGTGATTACTTTACTTGTAACTGAGGCTCCACTGTTATTCCTCAAAGCAACAGCCCACAAACACATGTTGGGTGATTTTGACAGCGTGTTGTCAAAGCTGCCTTTGCTTCAGACGACTGCCGAGTGAAAATGTAGATTCTGCTCCCGGCTCAGAACGGTGAGGAAATCCTCAACTTTAAAAAAACATATATTAGAGAGAAAGAGAAAAACTGAAAATGACGACTTTAACACAAAGTCAACCATCTTTTTGGGATCTTTTGTTTATCCTTTAAAAAGCCGTTTTCTATACCATCCCTTAATATTAGTAATGTGATGTAAATGGACAGATTGAGCAGCCGCAGCATCAGCAACAGTCGTCGTCTCAGAGTTTCACTTAAAGTCAAGTGGGAGGATTCGGCTGCAGAACTTCACAGCGACTTTTACAAAAGAACTTTGTCGCATTGCTACTGAAACATTTCAATATTTGGCTTCTGGCACCAATTTAGTTGAGCACTTAAAGTTTAATGTGATTCAGAGAATGTCAAGATGTCGACTTCTTTAGCTCCAGTGAACCGTCAAACTACATTCAAGTAATTATTCTGTATAATTCACTGGAAAGTTAAATGTTTTGCTTTCTATTGGTTCCCTCACTTCTCTTCCATCCCGACATCTCTTCGTCTTTCACCGTATTGCCATCATCTCTCGTTTTTTTTCTCCTCTGTCTTCGACTGTCTCACCTCCAGCTGTCTCCTCCCGCACGTCACAACAGAGGCAGCACAGTGCGGCGTCTGGCTGGTCGAGAGCCCGCTGAGGGGGCGGAGTCGCTCTCTGTCTCTCTGGAGTCGAGCTCGCTGACAGAACAGAGCGTGCAAAGGAGGCGCTCAGCCGGCAGACGCCATCCCTCATCGGTCTTTGTTCACCTGCACCTGAACTCTGCACATCTCCCAACACAGCTCGCGTCCCGACGGAGCACCGAGAGGGATGTGATCTAACGGAGAACCGCCGGCTCCTGTTCTGTGTGATGGCGCCGTTTCGTTAAGTGCTCCAGGGAGAAGCTTTGACGCGAGCGCAGGAAGATGGTTGTCAAATATTAAAAAATGTCTATAGATCGCAGTTCCATTTGTGCTTCCTCCAATTCTACTTAAAGTCAAATCTCATATTAAATCTTGAATTCCAGGAAAGGTTTTTTTTATCACGATGCTCATAAAGCTGTTTATTTGACTCGTTAACTTTCTCTTGTAGCTGGAAAGATAAAATATATCGTTTCACTTGTGTGGTGTGGTTTAAAAAGAATAATTAAGAATTCACCATTTCCATTACCTGCATCTTCTGGATCTTCATCGTAGTCTTCATCATCACCAGACGACAGAGAATCTGAAAAGAGAAGGCAAATCGGGTTTAGACCTAAAAACATGTAGAACTTGAACCATAACAACCATCAGCTAACACCGACATCACATCTGGAACATTTGTACCACTTCATTTATTTTGTGCAACAATAGAGAGAAACTAAGAGGAGGGAAAAATAAATAAAGGAATGAACTTTGTGCACATTAAAGGCCCAGTGGAGATTAAATGGTGTGTGTTCAAAAATGAGCGTGATTACACAAACACACACAAACACACACACACACACGTATGCACATATTCAGACTGACTCTGCTCATTGAGAAACTCATGAATGAGTCCACAGTTCTCCGCTGCGGCGTCCTCAGATATTACAAACATTTCCACAGACGGTACAAATGAGGGGGTCATTAGTGCGACACGCTCGTGTGAGTGTGTGAGCGTGTGGGATACACACACACACACACACACACACACACACACACACACACACACACGCTAACTCTTACAAACAGTTAGTGTGTCAGGTGACGTCTAATTGCTCCTCGACCACAGATACGAGAATCGCTGTCTCACATTTTCACGCCGGCTTTGTAATAATTTTTCGATGTGACCTCGAAGTTTTCTGGTTCAGCTCCACAGGTCTGGTTAATGAGAGCCAGCTGTTACCTTGACAACCCCGGTGAGCTAAAACTACTCCTGAAACACTTCTCTTCTCTCCGGACGCCTCCGTGCATCACTCCACTTTGCCACCGTGCCGCAGCAGAAAAGCCATTTGGATTCCCTTAAGATTGGATGTAAGTTAACTGACCAATAGAACCATGGTGCTTGGCAAATAAAAGCTGCATAATACACTGAACTTAAGCACAAATTGAAATAATTTAATATATTCAGATTTAAGCTTAAACTAATTGGTTTGCTTGTGCATCCAAAGTGTCAACGACCATTATACTTCAACAGACAACGTGAGTTTACAAACGTGATCATTCTAACAATGAGTAAAAGCAAAACTTTGAAATAATTATGTTTTTAGCCGACTATTTGTTTTAATCAAAAGGTGAATTTAACATAATCTGTCAGTAATTTTTGTTCCGTCTGCAAAGTCTCCAAACATTTTTCATTTTCATACAACTGGCAAACAAGCTCTTTCATCTCCTCACGTTACACCTTCTCATTTCCAACATGTGTACTTTGTGTGTGTGTGTGTGTGTGTGTGTGTGTGTGTGTGTGCGTGTACACTATGATCTGGCCGCTCTCTGCTGTCTGGACCCCGTCCAGGTGCTAAATCTGATACTGCTCCTAAATATCTGACACCTTACTCAAATATTTGAGGAAAAACACAATAGTCCGTGTGTGTTTTCGACGGAGCTGAGGCTGTGTTTAGAGAAGAGGGAGGAGAACAGGATATTGCCCTCACATAGTATAACAAGTGTAACTTCATGGGTAATTTTAACATGTACCGAGTGTTGAAATCATATCAAAACGTTGGGTTGTGATAAATCTGCTTCCTGCGGTTTTTTTTTTTTACTTCTGAAACGTGCTGAGCTGGAAGCGAACGCCTTTATTCCACCTCCATGTTGGTTTGAACCGAACAGAAAAATTCTATCTGAAAGCCGAGCGTGACTTGGAAAGATTGATGGTTTGTTCCTTTTTAAATCAGTGATGTGGGGAGTGTATTCGATGGTGTCCTCCTGCCGTCTGGAGCTGATACCAGGGTCCGCGAGGAGAAGCTGTCCAGATCCGATCGGGCCTGGAAAAGGCCATTTTCTCCCCGGCTCGCAGCCAAACACATGCATCTGTGTGTGTGTGTGTGTGTGTGTGTGTGAGATGAGGGGGGGGTTGGGAGGGAGTGAACTCTCATTTCTTGCCACCCCATCTGTTTTCAATGATGAAATGTTTGGAGCTAATTGCTTTCTAATTAGTTGTCGATAACAGTTTCAGCTGGTGTCCATGAGTTTTACGGGAAAAACCGCACGACTTTAAAGCTCCCGCTCGTTCCCCTCTGCCCCCCCACACCCACCTCCTCCCACCTCCTCCCACGTTCGAGCTCATTCTGCATCACTCACTAGTTTAAAACTTTACTCACCCTCGCACGATAATGAATTTCACCTTTGACTGGGCATCAGGGGAGGAAACAGCATGAAACGTACTTGGGTATTAGTGTGAGTGTGTGTGTGTGTGTGTGTGTGTGTGTGTGTGTGTGTGTGTGTGTGTGTGTGTGTGCAGATTGGCAGGGAACCATCGGACGTGCAGCCAAGCAAGAAAAGGAAGTAATAGAAGTTCCCTCCTGTTTTTATTGTGTGGAGACTGTTGGATAATCTTTATTGAAGTAAAACTAAGGTCAGTTTCAAAGTGCCACGCCACTAAAATCTGGTTTACGTCACTTAATCCTTTCCCATATTCAAATTGCATTTGAGAATTGACTACATCTGTATCTACCAGTGTTGTACTCGACCCCCAAGATGCATTATATGTATTTGACGAGGGTCTTGTCACGGTTTGGGTCCGTGTGTCTCGGTTGAAGCAGTTTAGAGAAGAGTGGCTCACGTCCCCACAGCTGCTGGGACATCCACAAAACTTGTAATTTATATATATATATATATATATACATTACATCTTAAAAGGCAGATTTTACAATTTCAGACCAGATGTTAACTGTTCAATCAGTGCTTCCTAACTTTTACTGTCGTGTGACACTTTAAACTGAAGTAATGTGACACCTGCAGGATACGGTGGTAGAGCGGACCGTCCTCTCACCTGTCACCCTGATGGTGTAGTTGCTGAGCAGCGTGTTGCCGTGGGCGAGCCGGCACGAGTAGACGCCCGAGTCCTCGTACGACACGTTGATGATGCGCAACATCCTCTGGCCGAGCCGCGTCCGGTTGCCGGGCACCAGTCCCGCGCCGTCTTTGAACCAGACGACGGGCTGCGAGGGGTCGTCCAGCTCGCACGACATCTCCAGCGGTTCCCCCACGCCCAGGACAAAGTCCTCCAGGAAGGCTGTCTCGCTGGACACGGAGTCTGCACACACAAAGAAGGACACAGGGGATTTTTAGATACAGATTGAACTTGAATGGTTTGAAATCCATGTTTGGCTCCATAATCCAGTTTTAACGTCATTTAAATTCATTGTGTCACGAAAGCCTGAATTGGTCGATTCATATGAGAGTAAATTGAAGTTAAATGTGCCAAACATTCACTGATTTGCTTCTTTATATCTGTGTGGTGCAATACGTTGGATTAAACAAGAAATATTGAGAATGTCAATACGATTAATGAGTTAATTAAAAAGTTGCACGGTGACGTTGTAGAGAAGATTTTGTATAAACACGTATTTCCCTTTTCCACCATGTAATTAAGAGGGATCTGAAACGGGGGACAGTGCTGCAGAGTTAACCGCCGACCCGCTGGCGAGCTATCGGCTAATCTGACTCTGGAACTTTTTACTCCAGCGCGACGACGAAGCAGCAGCAGCAGACAGATCTGTGCTGTGTGGAAACGAACCCCGTCGCCCCCGTCCTGTCAAACACCAGCTCATTGACTCCAGCGGCGCCGCGTGCCAGCCGCGTTCAGCGCCAGGGAAAAAAACCAACATGTTTACTGGCTGCACCGAGGATGCCGGAGGAGACACTGAGGCACACGTCTGGATAAATAAACACTGGGTCCCCTTGTGTCTCCTCCCGTCCTCCCATCAGAGGTGTTCTTCTCAAACGCACCTCGATTACACAAGAGAGACAAACCTCATGCACACTGCGGGCGATCAACCCTTTCAACACGAGGACACACACACAAGGACACGGACGCCTGAATACTTTCTCACATGCAGCTGTAGTCTCTGAATGAGCTGCTTGGGCAACAGGGGACACACAACACGCACTTGTTCGCACACATACATGCACACCCCACCCGCACATGGGAAACACTGAGCGAGGTGTGTTAACAGCGTGATTTATGACGGCAAACACACCCACTGTTGACCGTCCTGGAGGCAGCGGGCGTGAACGCAGCGCTCGCTCACACGGCTTTGAACTCAGATTAGGAAATTGAAGTTGAGAGGTGAAGTTGGAATCAGGAGCGGACGAGACGAGACGATCTTCACGGGGAATACTTAAGAGGGGCTGTAAATTATAGATGCGCTCTTTCATTGTGAGGCTGGAGCAGACGGACAGCGGCCGGGGAGACGAGCGCAGCCTCAAAGAGACACAGAGACGTGGCTGTACTTCAGTCTTTTCAATGAAATGAGTGATATAACATTGGGAAAATACTAATTTTGATGAAATAAATAAATTAAATAAAAGATATTTAACTCGTACACAAAAGTAAATTCTCTTTAATGAGGTAATATGACGTCGTACTTTTACTGAATGGCTGTGACATTATTTTAAATGACGTAATATTTTGCGTCTTGTCTTTGATTTTTTGTTTTCTTGTTTTTATTTGTTCTCTTCTTGAACCACTTTTATATCGTGTGTTTTGAAAGGTGCTGCATAGAAAGTTAGTCTTATATTACTGTTTTTCATCTGAAAGAATCCTGATATTTATTTTTCATACTCAGAAATCTAATTTGTCTTTAATATAAAACGTATTTTAGTATTAACGGGAAAATGTAGAATAACAGAATGAAGTACCAGTAGCTCTACAACAGGATGAAGTACCAGTAGCTCTACAGCAGGATGAAGTACCAGTAGCTCTACAGCAGGATGAAGTACCAGTAGCTCTACAACAGAATGAAGTACCAGTAGCTCTACAGCAGGATGAAGTACCAGTAGCTCTACAGCAGAATGAAGTACCAGTAGCTCTACAACAGGATGAAGTACCAGTAGCTCTACAACAGAAACCAGATGAGTACAGTTAGCTCTACAACAGAATGAAGTACCAGTAGCTCTACAACAGGATGAAGTACCAGTAGCTCTACAGCAGGATGAAGTACCAGTAGCTCTACAGCAGAATGAAGTACCAGTAGCTCTACAACAGAATGAAGTACCAGTAGCTCTACAGCAGGATGAAGTACCAGTAGCTCTACAACAGAATGAAGTACCAGTAGCTCTACAGCAGAATGAAGTACCAGTAGCTCTACAACAGAATGAAGTACCAGTAGCTCTACAGCAGGATGAAGTACCAGTAGCTCTACCAGAATGAATACAACACAATACCAGTAGCTCTACAACAGAATGAAGTACCAGTAGCTCTACAGCAGAATGAAGTACCAGTAGCTCTACAGCAGAATGAAGTACCAGTAGCTCTACAACAGAATGAAGTACCAGTAGCTCTACAACAGAATGAAGTACCAGTAGCTCTACAGCAGAATGAAGTACCAGTAGCTCTACAACAGAATGAAGTACCAGTAGCTCTACAACAGAATGAAGTACCAGTAGCTCTACAACAGAATGAAGTACCAGTAGCTCTACAACAGAATGAAGTACCAGTAGCTCTACAACAGAATGAAGTACCAGTAGCTCTACAGCAGAATGAAGTACCAGTAGCTCTACAACAGAATGAAGTACCAGTAGCTCTACAGCAGGATGAAGTACCAGTAGCTCTACAGCAGGATGAAGTACCAGTAGCTCTACATCAGGATGAGTACCAGTAGCTCTACATCAGGATGAAGTACCGCTCTACAACAGAATGAAGTACCAGTAGCTCAGCGATACAGTAGCTACAGTACCAGTTGCTCTACAACAGGATGAAGTACCAGTAGCTCTACAGCAAAAGTACCAGTAGCTCTACAACAGAATGAAGTACCAGTAGCTCTACAACAGAATGAAGTACCAGTAGCTCTACATCAGAATGAAGTACCAGTAGCTCTACAACAGGATGAGTACCAGTAGCTCACATCTGTACACGGCAGCACAGAATGTATGTAGTGACTCATTAAACTGCCACATTCCTTTGCCTGTTTCTTCTCTGCAGGTCTTAAATAAAGTGAAGTGAGCAGATGAGTTGTGAATTGTTTCCTCTGTCTTACGACTCCCATGAAAACTGAAGTGATTTTAAGTCAATAATATATTTAGCGTGGCCTCCGGCGCTGACAATGATATTTACAACACTTTTTTCTGTAAAAGCACAAAAAGGGTCCATTCAGGAAAAAGAAGGAAAACCCCCCAGAGCATGAAGGACCCGTTACTTCTGTGTGTTATACTTGTGACTCCAGTGGGAGAAAAGGTCTTTAACTGGGCTTTATGAGGTCGATAGAATAATCTCCAGAGACTCGTAGCTCACTTTGGATTCATGGAGCCTGAACACAACCTCCCAGGGCAGCTCCTGAATGAGCAGCAGAACCACGGAGGGTTGACTGGAACTACCTCTTTGTCCATTTGAAACTCATATGGTTACTCACCTGTTTTATATCGTTGTTTTCAGGACAAGGTCAGATTTGTCTAAAGGCTCAAACTTTACGTGTGATGAGATAACTTTACTCATGTCAATGAAATGTTTTGATGCTTTAAATGTGTTCACCAAAGTCTCAGGTTCACAAAAGTTGTGGAATATATACGTGTGGAATAGTAGATAAATAACTTTTAAAAATGGCTTTTTGAGGGATTTCTGTCACTTTCATGTAAAGGTTAGGATTGGTGGATTTCAAAAATGAGATTCTACAGATTCCGATAATCTCTGAACTGTGTCTGGTGGTCGGATTATCGCAGAGATATTGATGGAAAGATGTAGAAATATTGATTTAGACATGCAGACGCATCCCAAATGTCCCACTCACACAAAATAGTATCTAGGTGTGCAGGTCTATTATGTCTTAAATGATCTTATGCAATATCTGCCATAAGATTTGTGGTATTTAACCTTTTAAACGGTTTAACGTTGTCTGTTTTTAGTCTCTACAATTCTACATTTACACAAAACAAAACAAATATGGATCCGACATCGCAGTTGATTAAATTATGATTTTTTAAAACAGAAAAGCGACGCAGCACATTGTTTGTGATCTTGTCGTTAAATCGCACTTTTGCTTTGAAGCAGGGAAACAAACCGGAGCGATGTTGGTGCAGCGCTCGGATTCGAACGAGGCCGGAGGCAAAACAAATGCAATTTACAGAGAGAACAAAACACAACAATGATTATAAACACAGCACCGTTTCTCAGGTGTCACACGAAAGAGCAGAGCCTCTGTTTTCCCGGTCACCGTCGATGACAACATATCTGCGTCAGATCCAACTCTTTGAAATGCAGATTCGAAATGTGGGGGAAAAAAAATCTGTTTTGAATAAAAGTGGATTTGGGTTGAAAGGCTTCACTTTGTGCCACAAGCCGGAGCTTTCAGGAGAGATTTCTCTGAGACTGTAGCCGCCTTGTTAAACCTTTCAGGGGAGAACTCTGCAGCGTGAGGTCACAGGTTTGATCCCCGCGACACCAGACAGTTCTCCGACAGGTCTGCAGGCTCATGTACGTGTGTCACTGAGAAATATGTCCAGAGAGGAATTCCTCATTAGCAACGGAGCACTTTAAATTCCTACAGAAGGACCGTGGTGGTTTTCAGCAGCTCCCAGTCGGGAGCGTGTGGACGTGAATAAAATGTGATTCGGTCACCTTCGCCTGCATGTTAGTAACGGTGAGGGGAGAGGAAAAGAAAACTATCAGGTCGGAATCAAGCTGGACACGTTTCTGAAAGGAATCCTGGAAAAACCTGGAATTAGATCCAGGTTTGACCACAGGAACTTTTCCAGGAACCTTGAATAAACTTGTTTCAGTTTCTGTCCTTGAAAAAGCACCTTGAGGTCAATGAAGTATTTTGCAGACTGAAACTCTTGCTTGTGACGGATCGACGAAATCTCTGCTTATTCTAATGTATTTAAAACAAGAGCCCAACATCGGCCTGATGGATGAAGCAGCAGACGACTGGGTGACACTTCCACTTCCACTGATTTCACAGGGAGAGATTCCGGCCTTTGTTGTGGGATTAAAAACACTTACTCAGATAATTTGTCGTTCTGGTGGCGTCCAACTTGCTGTCGACACATTCCTGCTGTTTCCTCGTCCGGTGCGGCATGTGTGAGCTATCGGCTGCCTGGCACATGTGTGCGTGTGAAAGTGTGTGTGTGTGTGTGTGTGTGTGTGTGTGAGGGGGTGGTAGCACTCTCACCGGAACTCGGGGCCAGCTGGAAGCAATGTGTGATATGTACTTTCTGAATGTGTGTGTAAATGTGTATGTGCGCGTGTGGCCGTGACTGTAAATGAAGAACAGTGCGTGTGCGTGTGCGTGTGCATGTGTGTGCGTGTGACGCTTACTCCATAAATCAAGAGGCCCCTGCCCTGCGAGCCCTTCTTACCCTCCCGGCTCGGTATCTTAACAAATGGCCTTTCAGAATCATATAGAGTCTCCCTTTGAGATGCCGTGGCGTGCTATCTGTTAACGTGCACGCTTCTAGACTCCATCTTTTCTCTGCCTCTGAAGAGGTTTATTTATCCTCCACAAACTTGTGCAGGGGCCGGCGGGCAGACCGCGGCCCCGGGGATGAAAAGGCCTCTTTATGTGCGGAGCCTTTCCACGCCTGGCTCTCTCTCTCTCTCCCTCTCGCTCACACACACTGACGGCCTGAATGAGGGATCGCAGAGGAACAGGAAGTCGCGTAGAGCGGAGCGAGGAGCTGTCGACATGGCTGCTGCCGTATCGGGACACGGGAGGGATGGCGTTTGGCAGCGAAATTCAAACTTTTATTCTGACACGTGTCTTTAGAGATGACTGGAAGTACTTTTACTGCTTTGAAACACAGGGTGACTATTAGCAGGAAGTCAAAAGGGTTGTTATATTAATACAGAATCATGTTTTTGGGGCCAGAAAACTTCCTTTCCTATTATTTTTCTAGGCAAATACAGTTTTTTTAAAGATTCTAAGGCAAATACACTTGGTTTGTGCTTTATTACATCTGCCTGAGGTCGTTGTGTATAGATTTAAAATAAAATATGTAGAAAATGTAGTCCTTAGCCAAGGAACAAGGGATTTTTTGGTAAAGTTAACAAAAAATAATCTAGAATGACATCTGGTAGAGTGCAGACAAGATATATGGAAAGCATGTTGTGCTGTTTTTGTGTAAAGCTTAAAGACAAAGAGGGGGCAACACAACGGGGGTAATTAATCCAACAGGTAAAATCATTTTCTATCAAAAGATTGTGCATCCACATGTTTCTTTCACACGCTCAGTCATTCTTTTCACATCTGCAGTATTCGCCGGTGTGGTCTGTCACCTCGTTTTCAGCTTTGTTAACACATCTTGAACACGTTACTTCAGTCTGACATTACTCAGCCTTCGACACGGAGGTTTGTGAGAAGTACGAATGGGAAAATCGACTCCAAATTGAAGATAAGATGAGAAAACTCTCGATCCGCACTCGCTGTTTAAAAAAAGTTGCTTCACAGTTTGTGTTGTTTCCATGTGTTTCTCTCTTGGAGATTCAGAGCCAGTAGATTATTGTGTGAACACCTGTCAGTAAACAACACAATCGCAGAATCGATATCGTGGCATTTCGATTTATCATTTATCTTTAATCTTCTGCTCTGACGGAGACAAATAGAGTTTTTATCTCTGTTGTGTTGAAACACTAAACTCACTGGCCTCCAACTCCACCTAAAAACTTTTGTGTATTTATGACCGTCCATTAAACTTGAGTCACGGCTGCTGCTGCCTCGTGGTGACGTCTCCTGGGCTGTTTTGCATGAAGCCTGTTCCAACAGGCCAACGAGCCGGAGCATAAACACTAAAGATTACAGGACTCTCTTCACGGGGCTTCACAGGTACTTTTACTAAAGCAGCAACACAAACCTTTTTAACCATATCTGTGTTTAAACTGCGTTTGAAAGTGATGGATTCCAGATGGGCCGGGGGGGACGGGGGGGACGTTGGTCTTTATCAAGCTCCCGTTCTCCAGCCTCCTCCGACCCCGAGCTAATGATACCACAAGGACCACTTTCCCAACATCTGCATCAGCTCCCAAACCAGTGGCAAAACAATTCAGGGACAAATGGCCTTTTTTATTGCAGGTAATTGGTTGTTTGCTTCTCCTGCTGGAAAACTCCAAACGGCTTCTCTTTGAACAGGGAGAGAAAATACTTTCCACATTTTGTTGATCACTCACGGCCAATTGGTTTGCGTGTGTGTGTGTGACGGTGTGTAGCGGTGAACGGTGCGTGTGCGGTGTTTATTTCTGCTGTGAAAACATTTGCTGAGAACTGGGAACACGGCATTAGTTTTTTAAAATGAGTTTTTATAACGTCTGCTGAACTGTGGACGAACAGGTGATGCTGGGTTATTTCAAAAAATTTAGTGTTTCATAAATAATCTGAGCTCAACAATCGTTAAAAGTGTTAAGAAATGATGAAAGGTTGAAAAAGCAAAAGTAAATCTTGCATCAACCAAACAAACCTTTTAGTCCTGGGATATTTTTCAAGGATCTAAACGGTTCCTGCAGAGCGACGTTTGTCTGCGAGTCCACCACAGCCGGAAAATGAGCATGAACACGGAAGTACGGACGGATAAAAGTGAAACTGGATATAAAACGGACACCTCAGGTTTTAATTTGACAGTTTGTTAGATAATCCCACTCGATTTAAATGCTTTTCCAACGCTCTGGTTAAACTCTACACGACGGGGGAAATCACTTCTTCCCATTTAGAGATTTTCAGACTCGCAGATGCACAATCAGAAGAGTTTCTCTGGTCAGTAGAATCTCAGAAGCTGGAAAAAACGAGTCCAAAGCTGGAAACACAGAGAAGCCCTGTTTTCCTGAGGAGCTTCAGACAGACATCAGTGTGGTGCTTCACACCGAGATGTGCTCCACAGCCGGCCGTCTGCTCGCCGCGTCCCACCCACCAACCAGCGCGGCTGCCAACTCGACACCCCCTCAGACAAGCCCAGCATCACATGACCTTCAAACAGGATCTGTACCCCCCACCACCACCACCTCCATAAAGAGCACATTTCTCTTCCTCCATTTCACAGCTATGCCGATTGTAAATCCTGCTCGTCCTGGAAAAGCTCCCTCTTCTTTTCTACCACCTTCGTTTTTCCCTCTTTTTTTTTTTGCAATGTGCAGTGAAAGCCCCTAATCTCTGTTTAATATGGTTTGGCCGGATGTAAATACCTTCGGACAATGCCCTTAATCTGGGCCAGCCTGACAACCTCACACCGTTGCAGAGCAGCCTGCCAGGAGGAGATGGAGAGAAAAGAGGGATGGTTCTGCCGAGATCAAGGCGGAGAGGAGAAAAGAGGAAAGCGGAGGGAGGGAGGGAGGGTTTCCCCAGCTTGTTGCCTCTATTCTTCGCCGAGCTGAGCTGCCCTTTATCAAAAGAGCCCCCCGAAAATAAAGTTAAAGATAGACGTTGCCTCTAAACATCCCGCCCCGGGCCGGTTCCAGCTCGGCCCTCCCTCCCTGCCGCCTCCTTTCTCCTCCCGCCCAGCGCCTGGCCCTCGGCTCGGCCGCGTTAACGAGCATCGGAAGCTACTGTACGTCCAGGGCATGTTGGCAGCGCCCAATCGTCTTTGCTCCTTTCATACCCTCGTCACCACCCCCTCCCTCCATCCCTCCACACTCGGTACAGGGCCTGGGTCTGGTCCATGGTAATTGTCATTCCAAAGACGAACTGGCCTAGTTTCAATTCAGCAGACGAGTGTAAGAAACTCGGCCCACAAAAGCCAGGATGTCTGGCGGAGTGTGTGTGTGTGTGTGTGTGTGTGTGTGGTGGGCGTTGCACTATACAACATAATCACACTTCCCAAAACAACACGGAGGAACCAATCTGATTACAAGGCGGCTTTTCAGAGCTCAGAATTTAGGCATCAAGTCTTTTTTTTTTTTTTTGACACAACAAGTTCTCAACACGCGTAAGTTTCCAAGATGAGTGGAAGAGAGACGATATTTGAAGAGTCAGCTCCACGGAGACTGGAGGGAAAAGTGATGCCGGGTCAGAACCGCTGTGTCCTAAACAAAGAGCCGAATGTAACTTGGTGTCCTCTGTTTCTTTTTCCAATCAACAGCGTTTGTTTTGGTTTCAGAGTCAGTTTCAGGTGAAAGACGATTCCCAAAAGTTAAAAGTGACGTCTTTTATCGGAAAGGAGCAGCTGATGGAAAGACACGGACGCAGCACGAGGAGGCGTCTGATTGAAACGTTAAACTTTGACCCCGACCGGGACCCTGCCCTAACCCCTGTGCCACACCCCCATCCACAAACACACACACACACACACACACACACACACACACACACACACATTATTTATGGGGACAGGTCACCCAAGCTGGAGAGTATCAGAAGTTGTGTGTGTGTGTGTGTGTGTGTGAGATGACAGAGACGTCACTGTCACGGAGTGCGATCGGTCACACTCGTCTCACACTTGCATGCACACTGCGTCTTTGCGTCGCCGTAGCAACGTTGCAAACCTAGACAGCAGCGTTGTGCATTCAGCCCATAAGAAGAAAAAGCTCCAGTAATCGTGTTTGCTCTCTCTCTCTCTCTCTCTCTCTCTCTCTCTCTCTCTCACTGACTCTGTGTTTCACGGGAGTTAACAATGAAGACAAAGAGAAGCTTTGAACGGAAAGTTAAAACCTCATCTAGACTTTGTTAATTAATCTGTCGCGCATTAGTAAGACGGAGGCTTTTATCGAGCTTTTACACGTTTCCCTCACTTTGAAAAGGCCGGAACACGACCAGCACCAGAGACATGCAGCGGGAAACATGCGACGGCCGGTGTGAACGCTGCTGCAGCAAACACAGGGGCGCTGAGGTCGCTGAGGGTTTAGGAGAAAAACTAATGTGTGGACGGTAATTTACAGTTTCATTATATTCAAAAATACTGTTTCAACATAGAATTTAATCAGACGCACAAATAAAGGAAAGCAAAGTCTTTGAAGCAGCATTTAGATCTTCATCAAATCAGATTTTAATTGTATCCCCCATGTTCACAAATTACAGTTTGTCCTTAACCCTCAAGCAGCGAGGAAAAACGTATTTACGACTTTATTGTCGGATCATAAGATTCTCATGTGGTTGATTTGAGTTTGTTTCTGAAACCATGGATTCTCTTCCGTCAGCGTTAAAAACAAACTGAAAAGACAAACCAGCAAAAATCATCACACATCAACTACAATAAGACTTAATGCTGCTAAAATCATTTGAAAAACTAGTTCACCAAATTGCTGAAGTTCAGTTTTAAACCTGCAACCGGTCTGAAACAGAACCAAACACCAAACTCTGAATCTACGTTGCTCTGTGTTCCCTCAATAATCACTTATAAATGTATTAATCATGTCCAACTGTGACTTTGGTCAAATTGAAGGTTAAAAACATGACGATGTCGTCTCCCGCTGATCTCCGTCTGAATGTGGCGAAGCACCTGAGAGCAGGATCGGTGCGCTAAGCGTGTTTATGAGAGCGAGAGAGCAGGAAAGCCTCTAATCCCGTCGTCCCTCCCCCGCGCTTCCCTCCAGGACCTGCCTTCACTTAACGGGCCACAGAGAGGAGCCTCTGTTTGGGAACAACTGGAGCCCAGTTGTCCTGAGACATCTACACCAGACATCTACCCTAACGCAGCCTGAACAATGCACACTGGTGCTCTACAGCCGGGGTCGACGTCAAATAAGTGAAACAAACTTCAAATACCCCCCCCCCCCAAAAAAAAAAAACATCTGCTTTCACTTATGCTTTTTGATTTGAGTTTGTTAGTATTGCTTAACAAGTTCTCTGGGCCCCGCAGGTACCCCGGACATCCCGACATATCTATGGTAACAGCTTCTGTTACCACGGAGACTGTGCCTGTGTTCTACTGTCCTGCTTTGCCATTCATTACAGAGACAACGGGGTTTCCTCAGGAGAACAATGTGACAGTGTAGAGCTGAAAATGTTCACTTGCTTTGCTCTTCAGCGCCAACGTGCCACTGAGCAACGCACTCGTACTCCCATCTGCTCATCAGCCGGTGGAGTTGCACCTGAACTGAGCAGCAAAGTGATGCCTAAGCAGATCTGTTATTGTTGTGATTGTTAAATAGTTAGATTGATGGTTTGGTCTATAACGTATCAGAAAAACAATGGGAAATGTTTAAATGTTTAAATCTAATTCAGAGTGACGTCTTCATGTGGTTTCTTTATTCCAAACAACAGTAGAGACACGAAGACCTTCAATTAAAAGTGATATCAAATAGAGAAAAGTTGGAATTCAGATAATGACACAGATAATCTTTAAATCCCTCTTCTAACCGTCTCATCACTACTTCTCACCCTTCTTTTGATAAAACCCACAGTTAACAAGCTGACTGATGTTTTCTGGTTTTCAAATTGAACTTCTCATTCAATCACGTTTCGACTCCCACACACACTATATTTACATTTTGGACTAAACCTCCATGAATAAAAACTAAACAACTAGGAAGTCGCTCAGTGGAGCTCAAACCTCCACCAAGAGATCCGTGAGTTATTCCCTGAAAGGAATTCGTCCCCTGATCGAGATTAAAACAACCAGACGGGGCTGAAAGCATCACGTCCTCAGCGGGGGTGAAAAATGAACTCTTCAGGTAACAAAAACTTATTTCTCTGTTTTGTTCTCGCTGCAGACGTCTGACTTTAAAGTGAGTTAAAGGCCACAGTGTCGGCAGGAGGAGTTCAGATCTATCACAGTGATTCCAACTGGTTCTTGTCA